>NW_006408942.1:1018957-1020280 GCF_000296735.1 Chrysochloris asiatica | reverse complement strand
AGCTAACCAGCTGCTCCTCAGAACCCCTGTACAGGGTCATTATGAGTTGGAACCGACTTGACAGCATTTAACAACAAGAATATGATTTATAAATATTTTCTCCCAGTCTGTGGCTTGTTTTTTCATTTTCTTGACAGAATCTTTCAGAAAGCAAAAGTATTTAATTTTGTTGGAGTCCAATTTCTCATGTTTTTTCTTTTATAGATCATGATTTTGGCGTCTAAGAACACTTTGTCTAACTGAAAGATTAGACAAAGGGTTTGTATTTTACATTTACTCTGGGATTCATTTCTACTTAGCTTTGGGGTAAACTCTGAGGTTCAGGAAAAGTTTTATTGTCTTTGTGTATGGATGCTTAATTGTTCCTGCGTTGTTTGTTTTCAAAACAAAACAAAAAACCAACAACTCTCCTTTCTCCATTGAACTGCCTTTACACTGTTGTGAAAACTCAGTTGGTCATTTTGGGGTGACTTCATTAGAGACTGTTCTTTGTGTGCGTTCTCTGTCATCAGCACCATGCCATCTTAATTACTGCAGCTTTATAATAAGCCTTGAGTTTAGATACTGTCAATCTTTACATTTTGCTACGTTTTTCTTTCTTCAGAATTACCTTGGCTATGCTGTTCTTTCTATCACTCGTCTGTCAGTCAGTCCTACTGTGGTGGCTTGCGTGTTGCTGTGATTCTAAAGCTATTCCAGCAGTATTTTAAGTGCCAGCAGAGTTACCCATGGTGGAGAGGTCCTGAGGCTAGGAGGAAGGGGAGGCGGACTACTTCTGAATGGTTAGCCACTGACAACCTTGTGAGCAGCAACAGATCACTGTCACATGTGGTGCTGGAAGAGGAAAACCATCTGAAGGGCACCCGAGTGGGATCCGATACAGTGCTGCAAGGCGAGCCCCCCCAGGTTCAAAGGTGCTCAGAATACAACTGTAGTAGAGACGCTTCCTAATAGTCACGTTGACCTTAGTGATGCGGATGGAGCAGAGCTTTTGGGACCTTCATTCCTTAATGGGGCACAACTCAAAATGGGAAGAAACAACTGGAAATATTCATTAATAATCAGAACATGGAACGTAAGACTATGAATATAGGCAAATTGGACGTTGTCAAAAATGAACTGGAACACATAAAGACCAATCTCCAGGCATTAGTGGGCTGAAATAGATTGCTATTGGCCATTTTGAATCTGGGAATCATATGATGTTTGTGCTTGATTGACGACGCCAAGGCTTTTGATTGTGTGGATCATGACAAGCTATGGACACCATTGTGAAGTATGAGTATTCCGGAACACTTAATTGTGCTCATGAGGAATCTGTAC
>NW_006408942.1:1014361-1018202 GCF_000296735.1 Chrysochloris asiatica | reverse complement strand
GAGATGGATTGGCCAGGTGGCAGCATTGATGGACTCAAGCATGGCAACAGTAGTGAGGTTGGCCCAGGATCAGGCAGTGTTTCGTTCTGCTGTGCATAGGGTCGCTATGAGTCGGTACCAACTTGATGGCACCTAACAACAACAAAAACAACAATCATATGATTTACTATGCTGGGAACTACAAATTGAAGAGGAATGACATTGCATTCATCATCAAAAAGTTCATTTCAACATCCATCTTGGATTATAACGCTCTCTGTGATGGGAGAATGTCCATACATCTACAAGGGAGACCAGTTAATACCACCTTTATTCAAATTTACGCACCAACCACTGAAGCCATTGATGATGAGACTGAAGAATTCTACCAACTTCTATCAAGATGCGTTGGTAATTACAGGTGATTGGAATTCGATGGTTGAAACAAAGAGGAAGGATAAGTAGTTGGAAAATATGGCCTTGGTGATCGAAATTTTTCTGTAGATAACAAAAAATTGCAAGACCAATGACTTATTCACTGCAGCTATCTTTTTTCAAAAACACAAACAGCTATTATATATGTGGACTTCGCCTGATGGAATACATCAGAATCAAATTAACTTCGTCTGTGGGAAGAGATGATGGAGAAGCTCCATATTATCAGCCCAAAAAAGGCCAGGTGCAGAATGTGGAACAGATCACCAATTGCTCATCTGCCAATTTCAGGCTGATGCTGAAGAAAATGAAAACAAGTTCACAAGCGTCAGTAAGTGACCTTGATTATATCCTACCTGAATTTAGAGACCATCTCAACGATGGATTTGATGTATTAGACACTGATGACTAAAGACCAGAAGAAATTGTGGAATGACATCAAGGACATCATCCGTGAAGAAAGCAAAAGGCCATTAAAAAGACAGGAAAGAAAGAGAAAAAGGGATGTCAGACAACTTTCTTGAATATAAGTAACTATTTAATAGGTCAGCAAAGATCTCTCTTATAAGCTAAGAATCTATGACAGTTGTGCTTAAAACAATCTTCATAATAGTACACTTATTTTAAAATTAAAGGCTAAGTGTTTTTGTTTTGTTATGTTTTTTCCCGATTGTTTATTAAATACACATATACTCTCTAATAGTGTGACTGAAAGTACAGATTTTTGTTATCCACTAGTGGTTACGAATCGGGCTACAAACTGCAAGGTCAGCCGTTCGAAACTACCAGCTGCTCCATAGGAGAAAGATGAGTCTTTCTGCTCCCGTAAAGATTTACAGCCTTGGAAACCCTGTTCAGGGTTGCTATGGGTTGGAATCGACTCGATGGCACTAAACAACAACAACAACTATAATTTTCATATTGTTACTAAAGTACCTGTCCAGCATGAAAATTATAGTTGATAGAAAAAGTGGAAAAATTTCAGCTGTAAATTAATATCAATAATGAAATGTGTACTCTTTGTCACATTTTTAGAAAGGAAATTGGCATCATGTCGGTTAGAATATTGATGTGGGCGTTCCCAGCCCTTTACCACTGGGTTGGTTCCGACACATAGAGACCCTATAGAACAGAGCAGAACAGCTTCTTAGGGTCTCCAAGGCTAAATCTTGACAGTAGCAGACAGCCTCAGCCTTCTCCTGTGGAGAGGTTGGTAGGTTTGAACTGCCAACCTTGTGGTTAGCAGCCCAACACTTAACCAGCTGCACCAACAAAGCTCCTTAATGTGTGCATTACATAAGGTTTACTTTTTGTTTTCTATTCAACATTCCAAGTTTTCTCTCTTGGATCCATTCTTTTACTTACTGTTCAACTAGTTCTTCCAGTAGCTCATCTTATAATTCTATTTGGTTCCATTTCTCTGATTCCTTTATTTTTATGAATGTTTTGTCATAGTTAACTGAAAGGAGCTCTGGTAGTGTAGTGGTTATGAGTTGGGCTGCCAATCTCAAGGTCAACAGTTCGAAACTACCAGCGGTTCCACGGGAGAAAGATGAGGCATTCTACTCCCATAAAGATTTGCAGCCTCGGAAACCCTGTGCAGGGTCACTATGAGTCGGAACCGACTCCACTGTACTTAACAACAACAACAAGGAAATGATAGAAAATATCTGAGGCTTATTCAAATATTTAAAAACAATTTTTTATTATTCCAAGTAAGTTTCTAGGGTCTTTGAATTTTTTTGTATTATCCATCCATGTTGTTGTTTGGAGCTATTGAGTCAGTACTGACTCACAGTGACCTTATGCACAACAGAATGAAACACTGCCCAGTCCTGTGCCAACCTCAGAATCATTGCTACACTTGAGCCATTGCTGCTGCCACTCTGCCAGTCCATCTCATTGGAGGTCTTTCTCTTTTTTGCTGACCCTTCACTTTACCAAGCATGATGTCCTCTTTCAGGGATTGGTCCTTCCTGAGAATACGTCCTAAGTGTGAGAGACCAGGTCTCATTATCTTGGCTTCTAAGGAGCATTCTGCTTGTACTTCTTCCAACACAGATGTGTTTGTCCTTTTCGTATCCATGGCAGCTAAAAAAGAATCTCTGAGAGTATTCAGGTTTACACATTAGCTGCCTCTCACAGGAAGTTGTCATACCTCATAGTGTATCAGTAACATTATACTGGCATGTAATTGCAATTTATCATGCACAAAAGTGACTCTAGAAAAATCACCTACAGTTCTGTTGACCTTTGTTCAGCCATCAGCTTAGTTTACTTTGCTTTTAACAAATAACCTGAACTTGGATGAAATGCTTTTCTGTGTCTATGTCACAGTGCAAAATACTGCTAGCCAAGGCACAAAGTATTGAAACTATTTTGTGAAGATTAGTGGATGTCCAAAGAGACTCTGAAACTTGCTCTTGAGTGTAGAGAAAGTAAAGCTGGTGTTTTAGGTGCCATCGAGTCAGTTCTGATTCATAGTGACCCTACACACAACACAACAAAACACTGCCCAGTCCTGGGCCATCCTCACAATTGCTGCTATTCTTGAGCCCAGTGTGGTTGCCACTGTGCCAGTTCATCTTGTTGGGGGAGGGGGGTCTTCCTCTGGTTCCTCCTGATAATATGGTTGAGGTATAAGAGATGAAGTCTGGTCATCTTGGCTTCTAAAGAGCATTCTGGTTGTACTTCTTCCAACACAGATTTGTTTGTTCTTTGGGCAGTCCATGGCACCTTTAATACTCTTTTCCAACACCATAACTCAAATGCATCAATTCTTGTATGGTCTTCCTTATTTATTGCTCAACTTTCACATGCATGTGAAGCTACTGAAAATACCAAGGCTTGGGTCAGGCGCTCTTTAGTCCTCAAATGGACATCTTTGCTCTTGAACACTTTAAAAAGGTCTTGTGCAGCAGATTTGCCTAATGCAACACGTTGTTTGATTTATTGACTGCTGCTTCCGTGACTTTTGATTGATAGTGAATTCAATCTCTTCTCGTCTTATTTTGATGTTATTTATTGGTCCAGTGATAAGAATTTTTGTTTTCTTTACCTTGAGATGCAACCCATACCAAAGGCTGTGGTTTTTGATCTTCATCAGTAAATGTTTTAAGTCCTCTTCACTTTCAGCAAACAAAGTTGTATTATCTGCATATGACAGGTTGTTAATGCATCTTCCTCCAATCCTGATTCCACGTTCTTCCTATAATCCGGCTTCTCGGATATTTGCTCAGCATACAGGCTGAGTAAGTATGGTGGAAGAATACAACCCTGTCACACACCTTTCCTGTTGTTAAACCATTCAGTGTTCTCTTGTTCTGTTTAAACAATTGCCTCTTGGTCTATGTACAGGTTCCTCAGGAGCACCATTAAGTGTTCCAGAATATTCAGTCTCTGCAATACTGTCCATGATCCACACAGT
>NW_006408942.1:1011613-1013812 GCF_000296735.1 Chrysochloris asiatica | reverse complement strand
TCTTGAAATGGTTGAACATCGACTGATTTTTGGTACCATGACTCTGTGTTCCTTCTGTCTTCTTTTGATGCTTTCTGCATCATTCAAATGAGAAGTGGTGACTCAGCAGATTGTAGATATCATTGGACAATATCATTGATATCCCATGCAAGTGAAGCTTAATTAAAGATAATACAAAAATGGCTGCAACCATACAGTAACAGCCAACTTCCAGAGGTTCAAGCCAGATTCAGATGAGGACGTGGAGCAAGGGATACCTGGAATACTCAGACTCTGCAATGCTGTCCATGATCCACATAATAAAAAGCCTTTGCGTAGTCAATAAAGCACAGGTAAACACCTTTCTGGTATTCTCTACTTCCAGCCAAGCTCCATCTGATGTCAGCAATGATATCCCTGGTTCCGTGTCCTCATTGGAATCAGATGACATCACATGCATCTTGGCTGAAAGCAGAGAATAGCAAAAGGTGTTTACCTGTGCTTTATTGACTACACAAAGGCTTTTGATTGTGTGGATCATGACAAGCTATGGACAACATTGCGAAGAATGAATATTTCAGACCACTTTATTGTGTGCATGAGGAACCTGTACACAGACCAAGAAGCAGTTAGAAACAAAAGGGAACTTCCACTGAAAGATTTAAATTAGGAAAGGTGTGCACCGGGGTTGTGTTGTCTCATCATACTTATTCAATCTGTATGTTAAACTAATAATCCGAGAAACTAGATTATGTGAAGAAAAACGTGGTATCAAGATTGGAGGAAGGTTCATTAACAACTTGTGATATGCAGATGATACAACCTTGTTTGCTGAAAGCGAAGAGGACTTAAAATACTTTCTGATGAAGATAAAAAACCACAGCCTTTGGTATGGGTTGCATTTCATTGTAAAGAAAACAAAAATTCTCACCACTGGACCAATAAACAGCATCCATATAAATGGAGAAAAATTAATGTTATTAAAGACTTCATTTTGCTTGAATCAACCATCAACACTCATGGAAGCAGCAGTCATGAAATCAAATGTTGTATTGCATTAGGAAAATCTGCTGCACATGACCTATTCAAAGTGTTAGAGTAAAGATGTCAGGTTGAGGACTAAGGTTTCTCTGACCCAAGCCATGGTATTTTCAAGAACCTCATATACATGTGAAAATTGGACAGTGAGTAAGAAAACCACAGAAGAATTGATGCATTTGAGTTACAGGGTTGGAGGAGAATACTGAAAGTACCATGGACTGCTAAAAGAACAAACAATCTGTGTTGGAAGAAGTGCAGCCAGAGTGCTCCTTGGAAGCCAGGATGGCTAAACTTTGTCTCTCATACCTCAGACATATTGTCAGGAGAGACCAGTCACTGGAGAAGAATATCATGTTGGTAAAGTGGAAGGTTGTAGGAAAAGAGGAAGACTCCCAGTGAGATTAACTGGCACAGTGGCAGCAGAAACGGGCACAGGTGTAGTAACAGTTGTGAAGTTGGTGCAGGATCGGGCACTGTTTCATTCTGTTGTGCATAGGGTCATTATGACTCGGTACTGACTCATGGCACCTATCAACAAAATGGGATTTCTGAGGAGCAGCTGGTGGATTTGAACTGCCAGTCTTGAGGTTAGCAGTCCAGTGCTAATCCTACAGTGCTACAATTGTTGTTATTTTTAGGTGCCATTGAGTTGGTACCAACTCATAGCGACCCTATGCACAGCAGAACGAAACACGGCCCGATCCTGGGCCAACCTCACTGCTTGTTGCCATGCTTGAGTCCATCAATGCTGCCACTTGGCCAATCCATCTCGTTGGGGGTCTTCCTCTTTTTCTGGACCAATAAACAAAAACCCTCCATCTTACCAAACATGATATCCTTCTCCAGCGACGGCTTCCTCCTGACAATAGGTCTGAAGGATTAGAGACGAAGTTTGGCCATCTTGGCCTCCAAGGAGCACCCTGGCTGCACTTCTTCCAAATGGATCTATTGGTTCTTTTGGCAGCCCATGGCACTTTCAGTATTCTCCTCCAACACCACAACTCAAAGGCATCAATTCTTCTACGGTCTTCCTGATTCACTGTACAGCTCTCGCATGCATATGAGGTTGTTGAAAATACCATGGCTTGGGTCAGGCGCACCTTAGTCCTCAAGCTGACATCTTTGCTCTTCAACACTTTAAAAGGAATTGTGCAGCAGATTTGCCTAATGCAATACGTC
>NW_006408942.1:995147-1007734 GCF_000296735.1 Chrysochloris asiatica | reverse complement strand
TGCTGGTATTTAAAATACTGGTGGCATAGCTTCCAGAATCACAGCAACTCACAAGCCACCATGGTACGACAAACTTGACAGACGAGTGGTGGACCGTGCTACAATAGTTCGAAGTAAACGTTTTTTTTTTGTTTGTTTGTTTTTTTTAGAACTTCCAGTAGACTGTTGAATAGCAGTGATGGGCGTGAACATCTTTTCTAGTTTCTGATCTTAGGGAAAACTTCAGTTTATTACCATTACTGATGATATTAGCTTAGTTGTCTGTTTTGTGGATGTATTATACCAGATTGAGATGTTTCTCTTGTGTTCTTTGTTTCTGAGAACTTTTAACATGAATGGATGTTAATTTTTGTCAAATGCTTTTTCTGCACCTATCAAGATATTCATGGTTTTTCTTCTTTACTCTGCTGATGTGGTAAATTATATTGATTGATTTTTAAATGTTGAGCTAACATTGCATTCTCAGAATAAATTACACACACACACATATATATATAAAACTTTATTGAATTTGCTCATATTTGTGGCGTTGTGTGTGTGTCTGTGTTCACGAGAAATATTTATAGTTTTCTTTTCTTGTAATGCTTTTGTCTGCTTGTGGTATCACAGTAATGCTAACTTCATAAAATTAGTTGCGAATTTCCTTTCTCTTTCAGTTTTCAGAAGAGATTGTATAGAATTTTTATTTCTCCTGAAATGTTTGGTAGAATTCACCAGTGAAACCATCTGACTTTGGAGGTTTCTTTGTTGGAAGATTTTGAACTATGAATTAAATTTCTTTCATAGAAATAGGACTATTCATGTTATCTGTTCTTGAATGAATTTTGTAATTTGTGTCTTTCATCTACTCTACTGAATATATGGACACAGAATTATCTTTTTAATGCCTGTGGGTTCTGTAGTGATGTCTTATTTTTCAATTCATTAGTAATATAGTTCTTCTTTCTCTGTTTTTAGTCAACTAGGCTAGAGGTTTCTTCATTTTATTGTTGTTGTTGTTTTTCAAAGTTGGTTTCATTGGCCACCCTTACTGTTTTTCTGTTTTTCTTTTCAATTATCTATGCTCTTATTTTTTATTATTTTCTTCTTTCTCTTTGGTTTGGATTTAATTTTCTTTCCCTTCTCTAAATTATTTTTTAGGTGGAGGCTTACATAAATGAACTTGTATATCTGTCCATTTAAAAATTTTTTCATTATTTCTTAACTGCAAATTTTAATAATTATAATCTGTTTTTCTTCTATTTATTCTGGCTTTAATTGTCTGATATTTTTCTAGCTATATTTTTATTGATTTTTTTTTTTTTTGTGTGTGTGTGTGTGTAGTCTCAACACTACAAGAGGAGTATCAAAGTTTCCAGATATAATTGGGGATATTTGTATTTTTCCTTTTAGTTTTCATGTTTTGAAGTTCAGTTATTGGGTACATTCTCATTTAGGGTTATAATGTCTTGTTGGTGACTTCATCCTTTTTCATTATTTAACATCTCTCTTTATCCCTGGTCATTTTCCTTGTTCTAATGTTTACTTCTCAGAGTTCTAGTGTGGCGCTGTGGGTTAATGCACTGAACTGCAAAGTCAGTTTGCACTGTAAGGTCAGTGGTTCAAGCTCTCCAGCTGTTCCTCAGAAACCCAAAACCAGGTTGCTATGAGTTGGAACTGACTCAGCGGCACTGAACAACAACAGCAGTGTCTAATTTGAATCCTAGTGTGGTGCTTTAGGATAAACACTGGACTGTTAACTGTAAGTCGGTGGTTCAAACCCATCAGCTGCTCCTTGGAAACCCTATACAGGGGGCTATGAGTCAGGTCAATGCAACAGCACTTAACAACAATGTCTACGTTGTCTATAATAATAATATAGACAATCCATATTTATTTTTGATTAATGTTTGTTTAAATTTACTTTTAATCCATCTATATAAGTAGGTTTGGAAGGATGGTGGCTACCTACATAGGATAAGCACTGGATTGCAAACCACAAGGTTGGTGGTTCCAGCCCAGCAGCCACTCTGTGGAAGAAAGATGAGGCTTTCTGCTCCTGCAAAGATTTACAGCCTCAGAAATCCTGTTCAGGGTCCCTGTGAGTCTGAACTGACTAACAACCGCATATCATTTCATTTCAACAGCTGTGTTTCTTGAGGCCGTATGTAATGGGTCTTTCTGTCTTTTCTTGTTTGAATCCAGTGTAACTGTGTCTTTCATTGGTAGGCTTTCTGCCTTCTCTGGGTTATGTTGTTGTTGTTGTGAGGTGCCATCTAGTTGGTTCCAACTCACTGGGAGCCCATGTAGAGCAGAATAAACCAGAACAAAACAGCACCCAGTCCTGCGCCATCCTGGTGATTAGTCACGTGTTACCACCGTGTCAGTCCATCTTGTTGGGGGTCTTTCTCCTGGTCACTGGCCCTCCACTTGACCAAGTATGATGTCCTTCTCCAGGGACTGGTCCCTCCTAATCACATGTCTGAATACAACGTTCCACTGCTATTCATAAGGTTTTCAGTGGCTCTCCACTCAGAAGTGGTTCACTTCTCCTTCTTCCTAGTCTGTAAGCTCAGCTGAGACCCGCCCACCACTCTCTTCCAGTCTCCATGGTTTCTGATATGAAATTTGAAGTCATTCAAATGATTGTTTCTGTCTTTAACCCTTCATGGTTCTGTGGCTGCATTCAGGACAATTTCTTTCTCTTTGCTTTAGTCTTGATGCTTAATTATGACATGTCGGGGCTTGGACTTACTAGGAATTGCCATGTTTGGTGTTTGCTGAGTTTCTTGAACCTATACATTTATGTCTTCAACCAAATTTGGGGAGTTTTCAGTCATTTTTCTTCAAGTACTTTTTTTCTGCACCCATCTCTTTCTTCTCCATTTCAGGAATTCCATTGTCACAAATGGCAAAACTTTATGTATTATTTACAAGCCTCCTATCTTGGCTCTCACAGATTTGTCTTCATTTTTCTTGATTTCAGCCTGAACTTTCATATAAGCAATTGATGGTCTGCCCCTTGCATTAGGCAAACCCACTGGCTGCACAAGACCTCTTTAAAGTGTTCAAGAACAAAAATGTCAGTCTCAGGTCTAAGGTGCACCTGGTCCAAGCCACATATGTATGTGAAAGTTAGACAATGAATAAGGAGGATCACAAAATAATCGATGCATTTGAGTTATGGTGTTGGAGGAGAATATTAAAGCTACCATAGACTGCCAGAAGAACAAACAGATCTGTGTTGGAAGGAGGACAGACAGAGTGCTCCTTGGGAGCGCGGATGGAAAAATGTCATCTGTCATACTTCGGACATGGTATCAGGATGGACCAGTCCCTGCAGAAGGACATCACGCTTGATAAAGTGGAGGGTCAGCAAAAAAGAGGAAGACTGCCAACGAGATGGACAGGCCCAGTGACAGCAGCAATGGGCTCAAGCAGAGCAGCATCTGAGAGACTGCCGCAGGACCGGGCAGTGTTTCCTTCTGTTGTGCGTAAGGTTGCTATAAATCAGAACTGACTCGATGCTCCTAACAACAACAAATTCCTAAGGTTCTGTTTATTTTGTTCAGTATTTTCTTTCTCGGGTAGGACAGTGTGAAAACCCTGTGGGGGCCATGTCTGACGCCCCCTGGCTTCACAATGGGGAAAGGGAATCAAACTCAAAATCAGCCCAAGGCTGATTCCCATCAAGTGGAGGTCAGACATACTCCTAGCCTACGACCTTCTTCACCCTATTCCGACACCAGCCCTCCCTCTTACACCACTCTCTGCTTCACATCTGGGTTCGATAATCCATTGCAGTGGCCACAGAACTCATAACAATATTCACGTTTCTGGGGTTTATTAGCAAAGTGAAAAAGGATACAATTCAGGATCAAAACCCACTCAGGACACAGCAGTTCTCCCGTCAGGAACACCTCCTGTCTCCCAGACGCAGGCACGCCTCACTCTTGTCTTGAGCCTCTCAGCCATGGGGCCCCTTGGCCTCTGTCCTGCTTGAGCACGTGTTACTAAGTTCTTTATCTAGTCTGTGAATGCCCAAAGGGCACCTTCTGTAAGTCAGTCTCCCGGCCGTAGACACTCGGCCTTACTCAGTCCATGGGCCTAGAGCCCACAGCCGCTCTGTCTCTGCATACACTGTGTCTACCATCACCTCTGTGAGCTAGTCTCCTGCCCATAGGCACTCGGCCTTACTCAGTCCATGTACTAGAGCCCACAGCCGCTCTGTCTGTGTATACACCGTGTCTACCATCACCTCTGTGAGCCAGTCTCCTGCCCATAGGCACACGGCCTTACTCAGTCCATGTACTAGAGCCCACAGCCGCTCTGTCTCTGCATACACCGTGTCTCCCATCACCTCTGTGAGCCAGTCTCCTGCTCATAGGCACTCGGCCTTACTCAGTCCATGTACTAGAGCCCACAGCCGCTCTGTCTCTGCATACACCGGGTCTCCCATCACCTCTGTAAGTCAGTCTCCCACCTGTAGACACTCAGCTTTACTCAGTCCATGGGCCTAGAGCCCACAGCCGCTCTGTCTCTGCATACACCGTGTCTACCATCACCTCTGTGAGCCAGTCTCCTGCTCATAGGCACTCGGCCTTACTCAGTCCATGTACTAGAGCCCACAGCCGCTCTGTCTCTGCATATACCGGGTCTCCCATCACCTCTGCCGTGGCCTCTGCTGTCCCCACTTTTCTAGGTAGGAACCTCACACTCCACTCACGCTCTTCCTTCTTGATGGGCCTGGGATCTTCTGTCTCTGCTTCTGAGATGGCTCCTTCTAAACCTAGCTGGAGGGCAAAGCGAACCAATCCCAGCCTTAGAGTCCTGTACACCTTATTTGCATTGTCCCACCCCTTCACTTGGTGGAAATGAAGGTGTTGGATAGAAAAGCCATGTCGAGTAAATTCCGGGGACCACAGGTAATCTCTACTGATTTATTGTTAGGGTCATTTGTCTTTGTGATTTCTAGGGTGCTAGTGAGCCCGTCCTGTGACATTTTTACTGGGGTTCTTTTTTTTAAGTGTCATTCTCTCATGATTTTCTTTTTTATTCCAAGAGGGTAGTTATATTAGCTGTTTTAAGCTCTTCATTGGCTAATTCCATTGGCTAGCTGCGTTGTGTGGAGTTGGCCCTCACACTGCCTCTCTGTCACCAGGACCTGGGGCGGTGGTGTTGCTCCACAGTTTCTAACAGCAACGCTGCAGTGTAATGACATGCGGTGGTGACCTCAGTGTTCCCTAAGATTGTCACATGCCAGGGACGTGCCTGCAAATTTGCAGGTTGACTCTTCTACACCCATCACCCCCTTGGGCTAGAGAGTGAGGTGTGTGCCTCCCACCTCCAGCCTGTGGCCCAAACGAGGGTCTCTGGACAGCAGTGCTGAGCCCCAGGCCTTTCCTGCACTGATTTCTGACCTCCTCCCCTGAGGTCCCAGGAGGATTTGGCACCTCCCACAAATCTGACTCTGTGAGGAAAAGTACACAAAGGTGCTGACAGCGGGTCTCCAAACCAGAAATGACAAATGTCCCGTGCCCAGCTCCCTCCCCCACCGGCCTAGGGCACACCCATTGTGAGCACACCAAGGACAGAGAAATGGCGATTTGGAGGAGACACAGATGTGCCGGCTGCAGAAAATGACCACCAAGCAAGAGTGCTCCCGATTAAGTGAAGCAGGTTGTTATAAAAAGGAAGATTCAGCTGTTGTTGCTTTAAAGGCTCAAAAAATAAAATCACAAAGTTAGCGATCCAGTAGAAGGGTGTCGGGTCAGAGTTGGAGAGCCCTTTCCATGAGGAAAAGAGAGAGGTGGGCAGCTGGAGGGAAAGGTAGCTGGGAGGAGCGGCTGCCCACAAAGTGGAGTTGACATTCATCGTGTGGATGGAGCAAAGCTTCAGGACCTTCATTTGCTGAGGGGGCATGACCCCTCATAATGTGAAGAAACAGCTGCAAACATCCATCAATAATCAGAACATGGAACATATGAAGTATGAATCTAGGAAAAATCAAAGTTGTCAGAAATGAAATGGAATGCATGAAGATCTAGATCCCAGCAATTGTTGTTGTGAAGTGCCATCGAGTCGGGTCTACCTACCTGTCCTGCAGAGGGTCTCCAAGGTGCAGCTTAGTGGGCTTGACCCTCCAACCTTGTGGTTAGCAGTCCAGCGCTTATCCTACAACGCCATACCAGGACTCCATATTGTAGGCATTGTTGTTGTTGTGAAGTGCCATCGGGTCGGTTCTGACCTATAACAACCCTGTATAAGGCTTCCGAGGAGCAGCTGGTGAGCTTGAACTGCCTAGGCATTGTGAACTGAAGTAGACTGTTTGGGGCCATTTTGAATTTAACAGTCATGTGGCTTACTATGCTGAGAAGGACAAATTGAAGAGGAATAGTATCACATTCATTGTTAAAAGGAACATTTCAAGACCTATCTTGACGTATGATGCTGTCTGTGATAAGATCATATCTATATGCTTATAAGGAAGACCAGTTATATAAAACTATTATTCAAGTTTATAAACCAACTATCAAAGCCAATAGTGAAGAAAGTGAAGAATTCTACCGACTTCTGCACTCTGAAAATGAATAAACATGCAATAAAAATTTACTGTTAATTACTGGCAATTGAAATGTAAAAGTTGGAAACAAAGAGGAACAATCAGTAGTTGGGAAATATGGCCTTGGTGAGAAACACAATGTGGAGATCACATGATAGAATTTTGCAAGACCACGGATTTGTTGTTAGATGCCATGGGGTTGGCTCTGACTCATAGTGGCCCTATATGTGATGAGTTAATAATACAAGAAACCTGGTGTGGCACTGCAGGATAATGCACTGGACTGTAAGGTCAGTTTGAACTGCAACCCTATGCAGGGTTGCTATGGGTCGGAACCAACTCGACAGCACTTAACAACAGCAACAATAATACAAGAAGCTGGACTATATGAAGAAGAACATGGCGTTAGGATTGGAGGAAGGCTTGTTAGCAGTCTGCAATATGCAGATGACAAAACCTTTCTTGTTGAAAGTAACGAAGACTTAAAGTACTTACTGATGAAGATCAAAGACTACAGCCTTCAGTATGGATTACAACTCAATGTAAAGAAAACAAAACTTCTCAAAATTGGGCCAATAAACAGCATCATGATAAATGGAGAAAAGATTGAAATTGTCAAGGATTTCATTTTACTTGGATCACAATCATTGCTCATGTAAGCAGCAGTCAAGAAATCAAATGAGATATTACTTTGGGCAAATCAGCTGCAAAAGACCTTTAAAATGTTAAAGAGCAAAGATGTCACTTTGAGGACTAAGGTTCACCTTACCCAAACCATGCTGTTTTCTTTTTAAGTTTTTTATTGTGAATTGAGTGATAGTTTACATGGGAGAACACTGGGTTTACACTCATCATTTCATTGCAATGATTACAGTCTCCTCCGTGCATCACCATTCAACAGTATTTGCTTCTATTCCCTCTGTTTTTTTTGTGGGGGAGATGTACACCAGAAAAGTCAGGAACATATAATCATTTAACAAGCCAAGGGCACATTCTGCAAGCCTGCCTCTGGCTGTCAGAACAGTCTTCCTCTTTCCATGAGTCTAGAGTCCTCAGCTGCTCCCTCTCTCCAGGTCCCCATCTCTGTCTCTATCGATGGTGTCGCTGCTTTCCTGGATAGGGTCCCACATTCCACTCATAGTCTTCTCCCTTGATGGTCCTAGGGTCCTATGTTTCTGTACTGTAAGATTAACTACTCCCCCCTTTTTGTTATAAAACTTCTACCATTACAGATGTGACAGTTGCAATTAGTCATGAAAACAATTACTTACTATTGAATCATAAGAATCTTATCCCTATCTCCTTTCACCAGACCTGTCTAGACAAGATGAAAACTATTCAGTAGGGAATCTACCTTCCCCCCCACACTCCAAAACTAAACTCCCTCTTGAAAACTTGTAAGCCAGTCACTTTGTGCCTTTATAACCCCCGCATTTTAGGTAGCCAATGTCTAAGTTGACCATCCCTATCTACCCTGTATACAGAGGGGATAGGATTGATACTTGGTGAAGACTCCTTCCTTCTCAATTGGTATTTTGAACTACTGCATCCATAAGTATAGGTCAAGTTCATCAAATTGTAGCAATTTAAACCTGTTTCCTTTATCAAAAATGTTTTTTTTTTAAATCTTCCTCTAGTTGAGTTCTGATCCTCAAGCCATTGAGGTTAGGTCAAATGGGTACTGTTTACAACCAAATCATGCTATTTTCAGTCACCTCATATGCATGCGAAAGCTGAACAATGAATAAGGAAGAACTGATGCCTTTATAGCATCAGTGAAGGGTATGGAAAGTAGCAAGGACAGATGAAGAACAAGCAAATTTGTCTTGGAGGACGTACAGCCAGGGTGCTTCTTAGAAGTCTCACATACTTCAGACACATTATCAAGAGGGACCTGTCCTTAAAAAAGGGACATCAAGCTTTGTAAAGTAGAAGTAAGTATAAAAGAGGAAGGCCTTCAAGGAGATGGATTTGATGCAGTGGCTGTAACAATGGACTGTGAGGTTGGCCCAGGACTGGGCAGTGTTTCGTTCTGTTGTGCATAGGGTCGCTATGAGTCGGAACTGACTCAATGATTCCTAACAACAACAATATTAGGAAGTCACAGATCTGTCAAGATAAGACGTGCTTCATAGGAGTTCCAGAAAGAGATCAGTGGGGGACATTGTGAGGCAGTATGCTCAGGTTTTCCAGAACCTCAGGGTCAAACAGCCAGAATGGGATAGATGGTGACAACTCACAGTCCTGGGGACAAGTGGATCTTCTGTGCTCTTGGAGAGAAAGGACAGGTCGTATGGAGAAGACCAAGGATTGGGAAGACTTTGGTGGTGATGACAGCAATACAGGATGCTAGAAGACTGTGAAGAAACCCACAAGGTTCCAAAGGAAACGAACTCACAGACTTCTAAACCCTAACTCAAGATGAGGGGAGTAAAGGCATTTTCAGACATCCTGGTCTCATGGGTTCTCAGGAATCCCTAAGGAATTTTCCCCAGAACAAGGGCAGGGGTTCCTGTGGGGAGTTGGAGAGGCATTCAGGAGGGCTGGAGTGTGGGGGTCACTGGTCAGTGGCCCACGGAGACACCTGTCCAAGGGCACTGAGGAATGGAAGGCTTATTGAGCTCTGGGTCCTTGGGGGTAAATCAGAGACACGATAGCCAGAAGACACACCTGTGCATAATCCACGTGGCACAGCTCTGTGGGCAAATCCCAAATGAATCTGGAATCTGGGTTTAAGCAAAGTTAGGGCCCAGCTGTGTTAGGGAGATGGGCAGAGTGTCCTGGTGTGTGTGGGTGCAGGGTGAGAGACAGCGGCAGTCTCAGTACCCATGAAGCTCCAATAGAATGTTATGTACGCATGTGGGCCAGCAAGACAGAATGAAGAGCCTGCCAGTTCAGAGAGGCCAGAGCAGCTGCTCTGAGGAGCAGGAAGTGGCACAGGGTCAGGGCACCTGTGACCTGTGGCTCTTTAAGCCTTATGCCCCAGGACATTTATTTGATCAGATGTCATATACCTATACCTACTTCCTACCTATCTACCTACTTATCTACCTACTTCCTGTCTACCTACCTACCTACCACTTAGTTCCCTATTACCCACCTACCACCAGATGCCATGAGTCGGCTCTAATTCATGCCATGGCCATGTGTCAGAACAGAACTGTGCTCCATAGGGTTTCAATGGTCGATTCCCAGCTACCTCTGTATGGACTTGAACCTCCAACCTTCCGGTTCGCCGTAGAGCACCTCAGCCATCTGTACTATCGGGACTCCAATCAATATAGACTGCTTGTAACTGTTCATGTTTGGGGGCTGATTTCTGCCCACACATTTTCCATTTCGACAGACTTTTCTTTATTTGGTTTCTATTTTCTTCTCTCTATTTGATAGGCTGAGTTTTCTGCTGCTACATTAAAAGTTACACAGTCTATTTTTGCTTTTTTGGGGTTGCCTTTAAAAGAAAGCTTGTTTCTCTGTTGATTTCACAGCTATGTTAGGGTCGATGTTCTCCTGCAGGACACTCACACAGGACACGTCCTTCCCTCTGGCCTCTCATGCCGTCGCATAAGTTTGTCTCGAGTTAGGTCCTGGATTGTCATGGATTCTTGTCTTTGTCCTAACTTTTTCTTGAAAGAGTCATATCTGAAGTTTATCATGATATTCGGTCATTCTGTGTATTAGTCCCCTTGTACGGCTGAGACAAAGTAACACAAGTGAGAGGCTTTAAAAGACAGGAATTTAGTGTCTCACAGTTTTGGATGCTAAACATCTGACTTCGGGGTGCCAGGGGAGGGCTTTCTCTGTGTGTGTTCTGGGGGGAAAGTCTTTGTCACCAATCTACCCCTGGGTCTAGAGTTTCCCAGGGGCCCTATGATAGGATAGGCTTTATACACCTACAAGGAAGATCGGCTTGTATGACTATTATTCAAATGTATCCACCAACCACGAAATCAGATGATGAAGAAAATGAAGAATTCTACCAACATCTTAGTAGGAGAAGGATGAAGCTTTTTGCTCCCATAAAGATTTCCAACCTCAGTGACCCGATACAGGGTTGCTATGAATCAGAACCAACTCACCTAACGACAACAGTAACCAGTCTGAAACAGTAACAGTCTGAAATTGATCAAATGTGCATTAATAATTACTGGGGATTGGAATTTGAAAGTTGGAAACAAAGAGGAAGAATTGATAGTTGGGAAAATATGGCCTTGGTGATAGAAATGATGTCAAAATTGTATGATAAAAATTTGCAAGATGAGTAACTTATTCCTTGCAAATGCTTTTTTCAATAGCATAAATGGGTGGCACTTGGAACATATGAGGAGGTTCCTTGGAAGAAACTTCTGGCATTCTGAAAGATCACAACCATGAAAACCCCATGGAGCCCTGCTAACCTCACACACATGGGGTCCTATGAGCCAGCATCCACTTGGCAGCAACTGCCTCTGAAGGGTTAGGGCTAGGACCCAGCTCATTAGCATACCAAAGGAGACTATTTACCAATGGGGTCACTTCACAGGGCCAGGACTTCCATCCACAGTACCCCTCTGCACCCTGGGCTCACTCTCTTGAGTGTGTTCTTCCTCTTGAGTGTCTCGGATTGGGGCTCAGTGTGGAATCTTCGTGGGTCTTGCTTGAGAGTATTTATTCTTCCGTCACACTTGGATAATATTTTGGCTGGGTATAAAATTGTAGGCCCAAAGCTGTTTTCTTCAGACTATGATGATTTCATCCCACACCTCTCTCGTTCTTCTACTACCTCTCAGGGGTTCCTGGGGCCTCTTCACCCAAACTCACTTAGAGCCAACCCTGAGGCAACCCCTCCCAGCCTCGTTCCTGGGGGACTTCAGGGAGGTGCTGCAGAGTCTGTGTCTTGGCTGATGCAAGTACACGCAGTGCACACACATGATGCGACAGGCCTAGTCAGCTGGGTTTAGGCTGCTGACCACCAGGATGTGCCGGAATCTTCTCGTCAAACCATACAGGAAGGCCTGCTGACTCACCCCAGGTCTGAATCACTGATTCTGGGATGTGGAGGGGGGGGCCTGGGTGATGGAGTGTGGGGGTGCAGCCTCCTACCTCTCAGTCAGATCTGATTTGCCTTTGTGTCCAGGACCACTTGTGGGCATCCTGCAGGACCCGGCCGATCCTATGGGGGTCTAGTTTCTGGAAAAGCCAGATTCCCAAGGAATTCCTGGGAACTAGAAACTCCTGGCCTGTGAACTTAACTGGGAGTGGAGTGAAGTAAACCTGGAGCGCTCCTGCCCTGGCTGAGAGTCTCCAGGTCACAGGCTGGGCCTTCCTGACCAGTCTGAGGTGCCAGGATGATTTGGGGGCAGATGTGGGGGAGGAGGCATGGGGTAGGTGGAAGGTCATGGAAGGAGGGAAGGACAGGGAGGGGGCAGGATGGGGGAAGGGAAGAATTGGGGAGACGATGAGAGATGAGGGACACATGGAGTGGGGGAGAAAGACATGGAGGAAGGGGTGTAAGGGAAAGAGCTTAGGGGGAGGGGGAAGAAAAGGGGATCTGCCTCCTTCTGTACTGTTGTCTCCCCTTCGAGGTTGCCCCAGGGTTGGCTCTAAGTGAGTTTGGGTGAAGAGGCCCCATGAACCCCTGAGAGATAGTGGGAGAACGAGAGAGGTGTGGGATGAAATGCCCCCATAGTGGGCTTGGGGGCAGGGGGTGAGCAGACAGAGCGAGAGAGTCACGGGGCAGGATTGGACCAGATGGACCTGAGAGGTGGAATGTGAGTCACCAGCCACATCAGGCTCGGGAGGACGGGCAGGTGGAAGGAGCAGCCTTGGTGAAGGAGGCAGGAGGTCACAACACCAGCTTCCGACACAAAGGTGAGCCCCATGTGCCCAGGGCAGTGCCACCACGTGTGCCTCCTCAACCCTCTGACCTCCGGGAGAAGGGTGATGCCCCCCGAGGATGGTGGCTTTTTGACCTCAGGACTTCCCACCGTGACTGGTGGAATGACCGACAAGAGCTGACCTGCCCCTTGACCATCGCTCACCCCCTCAGGACCCTTGAGAGGCCCAC
>NW_006408942.1:984524-995047 GCF_000296735.1 Chrysochloris asiatica | reverse complement strand
GAGGCCCACGGAGGGGCAGGGTGTCGGGACACCCACCTGGGAGGCCCACGGAGGGGCAGGGTGTCGGGACACCCACCATTTTGAGTTCTTAGCAGGACACAGAGCTGTTTGGATGTCCTTGGCTGGGCCATGGGAGATTAGATGAGCAGTAGAACTTGCCATCTTGTGTGTGGACCCAGCTCATGTGGGAACAGCCAAGGCGTGTGCCAGCATCCGGCTCAGTCCCCTCTAGCACCCTGTGGCAGGGTTAAGTTGGATCTCCCATCATCCACCTGGCTCTGCTCAGCTATAGCACTTGGCTCCTTAGAGGGAGCTTACCCCAAGTCCCCCACCACAAGGGTTCAACTTTGTGCCTGCTGCCCTGAAGGTCCGAAGACGCGGAGAAAAGGTCTGGGAAAGACTGGGAGGCCCATGGCTGCAAGGAACCCTATCAGGATGGGTGCGGCTCTTCCAGAGGGAGTCTCCCACCTCACGTGTCATCACAGTAATCAAGGTGCTTGTGAGCCGTTAGTTGGTATGGAAATGGCATCACCTCAGAACAAAATATCGCCCAGCCCCGCGCCATCTTCATGACGGTTGGCTGTCTGAGCTCATTGCTGTGGCCATCGGGCCAGTTCGTCCCAGGCTGGCTTTCCCTCAGTTTTTTAGCAAACATGATATCCTTTTCTAGGAATTGGTCTTTCCTGATGCTGTGGCTTAAGTGAGTGGATCAGAGTCTCGCCATCCAAGGAGCACTCTGGCTGTACTTCTTCCAACACAGATTTGATTATTCTTTTGGCAGTCCGAGGTATATTCGGTGTTCTTCGCCAAAATCACATTTGGAATGCATCAATTCTTCTGTGTTCCTCTTTATCACTGTCCAGTTTCCCATACCCATGTGAGGCGCTTGAAAAGACCATGGCTTTGAGTGAGGAGCACCTTAGTCATCGAAGTAGCAGCTGTGGTTTTGAGCACTTTAAAGAGGTCGTTTGCAGCAGATTTGAGTTTTTGCTGTTGCTTCTGTGGGCACTGATTGTGACCCAAGTAGAATGAAATCCTTGACAGCCTCAATTCCATGCTGTCTCCGTGTGAAGACTTCTGTTTTCTGTATGTTCAGGGGTCAGCCATACTGAAGGCTGTCATCTCTGACCTTTATCAGTAGTAAGTGCTTCGAGTCATTCTCATTTTCGGCAAGCAGGGTTGTATCATCTACATATTGTAGGTTGTTAATGAGTCTTTCTCCAATCCTGATGCCACGGTCATCTTCAACAGCACAGATGTTTGTATTCAGAAAGCAGGTCCAAGTTGTTAGCAATATGCTCAATTTCTCCAGGTTTAATAGTTTTGCTATTATTGTGTGGCCAGCACATCTTGCACCCTAATAATAATACCATGCCATCAAAGACTGGTCCCATGCCAACTGCGTGCCTGGATGGAGTTGAGTGCCTCATTGCCTGCTCCCTCCGCTGTCGTGCCCATTTTGCAGATGAGAAGACTGAGGTTACCAATGAACTGTGAGCACTGTGGCCTCTGTACTGCTGGTACTTGGGGGGACAGGAGAATGGGAGGACATTGCTGACCTGACCTCTCACCATGGCGGTCACATGTTGACGCCTAGCAGCAGTAACGGTGGTGTTGGGGCAAGATGCCCTGAAGGGTGGTCGGGCTTTGTCAGGAATGAAAGGAGTCCACCAGGAGCAGGTACACCCAGGTGACCAGAGTGGATTCAGCAGCAGGGGGCTGGATGTGGGGGCAGCTGCCTCGGAGCACCACCCTTTCCGGTGGGGCCCACCCCGCCAGCCTCTTTCCAGAGTTAGGGTGGAGAAGGGTCCTAATGGTTCAGCCCTCTGGTCAACTCGAGTCGATAGTTTCCCGCTGCAGAAATGCTTTCAGGCAGAGGGCTGTTTCGTGGAAGAAATCAAGGATGAGTTGACTGTTTGTGGGATCTATAAACAGCCTGTTAGTCAGCTCCCAGCGTGCGAGCATCCAGCATCACTCGCACGCACACCGCCCAGGCCGGCGGCCGAGTGAAGTGGTTCCAACGGCCGCCCAGCTGACCCGCGACACTGCCCGCTCGCGTGACTGGCCGGCTGGCGTGTTGTTGCTCGGTCACCGTAGCAACGGCTCTCCTGGGAGCCGGCTCCCCACTTCCCTTATTCCAAGGAAGAGCAAGGAGGGGTCCGGGTAGAATTGTTCCTTCCCCTCTCTTATTTTTCCGGAGCCACGACCTTGACGAAAATAATCTTTGAAGTACTTGTGACTGTTTTTCTGTCGTGGACCTGAAAGAGAGCAGGATACTTGAAGGGTTTTGTGAAGGAAGTCCCACGGCTCCCACTGTTGGCTCCTGGAGCCCCTGAACTGGGAGAGGCGGCGGCAGGTGCGGTCTCCGTGAGCATCACTGATTGAACGGAGTTGTGATTTTCCACCTTAACCAAAGTGCTGCCTTCTGCTTGGGGCCAAATCCCTTTTTCCATTTGGAAAAATGATCTCATTTTCCATGTACCATGCTTAAAAAAAAAAAAAACAACTTTTGTACAGTTAAAAAGGAAGAGGGGGCGAAAACAAACACAAGTCCGATGTGTATTTGACAAGCCCCACGTGTTCCAAAGCCCTTGGCTTGCTCGCTCCGGACCAGAACGAGGGTCTGATATTGAATCCAGATGACTACCAAGCTGCATTCTATGGTCCTTTTTTTTTTTTTTTAATTTCTGCCTTGTGAGTGAAAATTAAAGTTGTTTTTGGTTGTGACTAATCTCATAAAATCTTTTTTAGGAAGGCATTTCATATACTCAAGCCTTGAAAATGTCTTGGGCCTTTGAACTATTATTAGTAGGAATCGTCAGCATGCGGGAGCCACTGCATGAAGAAAGCTGGTAGACTGGTGACAGGCACCACAGCGGCACCAATAGCTTGCCTCAACGCTCACCACCACCGGGGAGGGCTGGGGATGCTGGGGGGTCTGGCTCTCTGTGCCTGCCGCCCCTCCCAGCCCACTGTATCCTGTGTCCACCGTTCAGCGTGAGCCCATCATCCAATACAGACCAGCCATGCTCCACTGTCAGCCCGCTGACCACACAAAGTCTGTGCGTCTGCTGCATAAGGTGTTGGAATAGGTGTGGGACCTTATTTGCCAATAGTCTCTTGGTGGATCCACCCACCCTACCTCAGTCCGTATCCTGGGGTGGGGATTCAGAGGCCTGAAGGTAGGCAAGAGGACGGCAGCCGGAAGGGTCACTAAGCTGGCCAGCTTTCTGGGAACTCAGCAGCCCCACCCCATCTGAAGGTAAGACCACATCCACCGACCACCTGCTGGATACCACTGCTGGCCTGGACTTCCTGCATTCTCTGACCCTTCCCACCACAGTTTTTAAATGCTGTGGAGTGGTTTCCTGACTCACAGTGACCCGATACAAGGTTTCTGAAGCTTGTAAATCTTTGCAGGAGCGAAAGCCTTATCTTTCTCCACAGAACACAAGGTGGGCTGGAGTCACCGAGCTTGTGGTTAGCAGTCTAGTGCTTATCCTACAGAGAACCACAGTGCTCCCATTTGAGGAGTGGACAAATCGCCCATCTCTCTGCCCCCTTTGATCTTACCCTTCAACACAAGGGAGTAGATGGACTTCCCTTCTCTGTCTGACTCTATGAGCTGATCTCCCTGCCACGGCCCTAAACTGATACCTTCCCCAGTACCACTTCCACTGAGAACAGAGCCTAGGGCGAGGGGGAGGGGGATGCATACCTTCAGAATCTAGAACGTTCTTCACTTGGATCAGTCCTGTCAGAAACGCCTGACACAGGACTGATTCCTGAGCGGACACAGGCAGAGAGCATGGGGGTACCACCAGCCCTGTAAGGGGCTGGGCCAGGGCACACGGGTGTACCCCATGGTGTGCTCCCGTGTCTTCTACCCAAAGCAGGGATGGCAGGGAAGAACAGAATGTTGTGGGAATGATGCTCATCCTGCTCTCTGCCCTTGGTTTTTGAAAATGTCCCATCTCAGTAGGGTCAGTAGTATGGGAGCACTTGGAATTCGGAGACTTGGAGGCTCCCATTTTTCTTGACCTATAACTAAAGATGCCTAGAACAACCCTCCAGGCCAGTGGAAATGGGAAGAGAAGACGTTATGTTTTGATGTAAAATCCTTGTACAATGGCTCAGAAAAGGTGAGCCTTACTGTAGGTCACGGTGGTAGCATGCTAATTTTTCCTCAGCACCATCCAGTCCAATGCTCGGTCTGTTTAGGGAAGACTCCTGGATCGGTTTCATGCCCTGGTGACGGTCCCAGACACCAGAGAAAGATAGCTAGCTCATGCCTGCGACTTGTCATAAAAAGACAAATTTGGTCTTTTGTTAAATAAACAAATCCCAAATGATCCAGAGCCCCCTCTCCTTCCTCTCTGCCTCAAGAAAAGGGCCTCCTGAAGAAGATGCAAGCATATTTACAAACCCTTGGACAGTCCACTAGGAAGAAATCCAGGCAGATACGCTGACTTTTTCATTCATTACTCAGAAAAAGTTTAAGGAGCCCTGGTAGGGAGTGGATTGTCAGCTGCAGTTGAATTGACCAGCAGCTCTGTGGGAGAAAGAGGAGACTTTCTGTTCCTGTAAAGATCTCCAGCCTCGGAAACTCTCTACAGGGGGGCTATGAGTCGGAGCCCACTGGTGACACACCATCACTACTAAAGAGGTTAGTACCATGGAGGAGGAGCCGCTGTGAGCTGGTTGGACACAGTGGCTGCACCAAGGGGCTCCCACATAGCCACAGTTGTGAGGACTGCACAGGATCCGACAGTGTTAGGCTTTGTTACACCGGGAGTTGGAACTGACGAGACAGAGCCTACCACCAACCAACTCTGGAAGAGCCACTGGGAAGAAAGCCAGGCAGACACACTCACTACTCATACAAGATCTAGTGCTGCGGGAACAAACACCATTCTCTGGGACTGAGGACAAATGAAATGCACAAATATGTGTTTGTTTCTTAAGGTGTTGTGTGGGTGAATATGTTGTAGGAGCCAGATTTCCCATTCTTTAAAACTTGGTTCGTGATCAAGGTGGATACGTTAAGGTGGGCTTTGCAATTAGATGTGGTCATAGTTCTGATGTTGAACCACTGAAAAAAACCGATCTATTTTGTTATCAGTTCAATAGAGCATCTGGCAGCAGCCGAAGCGACTCTGGGATATCCTCATCCACGCTGGAGCTGCTTTGTAGCACTGGGTTTCTTGCTCAGAAAATTAAGCTCCAAGTTTAAATCCTGCTGCAAAGTCACCATGCTGCCGGTTGCATCTCGGTGTCAGAACAATTATCCCAGACTCTAAAATAAGCATACAAGTTAGGCCAGATCTCTTCAAAGCCATATGAGGAGAGTACCACTGGAGAGCACTGTAGAGAACTTCTAGTGGAGTAGATAGCCCTTGCCTATCGGGCATAAATCATGGGTGGCACTGTAGGGTAAAGCACTGGACCACGAGGTCAGTTTGAACCACCAGGTCTGGGGTTCAAACTCACCAGTCGCTCCTGGGAAACCCTATATAGGATCGCTATAAGTTGGAAACGACAACAGCATGGGGCATATGACCCGTGACGAATAAATACCTACCTTCTCAAGTACTCTTTTGACTGGTTTTAGCATCTTACCATTAGTACATGGAACTTGGAATGTACAACGCATGAATCAAGGAAAATTGGAAGTCGTCAAAAATGAAGTGAAATGCTTGAAGAGCGATATCCTAGGCATCAGTGAACTGAAAAGGACTGGTATTGGAAAATCATGTGGTCTAATAAGCTGAGAATGGCAAATTGAAGAGGAACAGCTTCACATGCATCATCAAAAAGACCATTTCAAGATATATCCAGAAACAATGTTGTCACTGACAGGATAATATCCACATACCTACAACGAAGACCCAATAAACAACATTCTTATCAACAGAGAAAAGATTGATGTTGTCAAGGACTTCATTCTTCTTGCATCAACTATCAACACTCAATGGAAGCAGCAGTCAAGATATCAAATGACGTATTGCATTAGACAAATCTGCTGCACAAGAGCCAGGTAGTTGTCTTCCAAATTTCTTGGCACAGATGAGTGAGTGCCTTGAGGCTGTTTGTTTACTGGCCCAGTGGTGAGTAAGTATGGTGAAATATGACATGCTATGGACAACATTGTGAAGTATGAGTATTCCGGAACACTTAATTGTGCTCATGAGGAATCTGTACCTGGACCAAGAAGCAGTTGTTGGAACAGAACATGGGAACACTGAATGGTTTAAAATTAAGAAAGGTGTGCGACAGGGTTGTATTCTTTCACCATACTTATTCAACCTGTATGTTGAGCAAATAATCTGAGAAGCTGGGTTCTATGAAGAAAAATGTGGCATCAGGATTGGAGGAAGACTTATTAACAACCTGCGATATGCAGATGATACAACGTTGCTTGCTGGAAGTGAAGAGGACTTAAAATATTTACTGATGAAGATCAAAGAGCACATCCTTACGTATGGATTACATCTCAATGTAAAGAAAACAAAAATCCTCACCACTGGACCAATAAACAGCATTCTTATCAACAGAGAAAAGATTGATGTTGTCAAGGACTTCATTCTTCTTGGATCAACCATCAACACTCACAGAAGCAGCAGTCAAGAGATCAAAGGATGTATTGCATTAGGCAAACCTGCTGTACAAGACCTTTTTAAAGTGTTGAAGAGCAAAGATGTCAGCTTAATAAAGACTAAGGTGTGCCTGACCCAAGATATGGTATTTTCAATAACCTCATATGCATGTGAAAGCTGGACAGTGAATAAGGAAGACTGTAGAATTGATGCTTTTGAGTTATGGTTTTGGAGGAGAATTTTGGAAAGTTCCATGGGCTACCAAAAGAACCAACAGATCGGTTGGTGTTGGAAGAAGTGAAGCCAGAGTGCTCCTTGGAGGCCAGGATGGCCAAACTTCATCTCTTGTACTTTGCTCATATTGTCAGGTGGGACCAGTCGCTGCAGATGGATATCATGTTTGGTAAGGGTCAGAGAAAAAGAGGAAGCTCCCCAATGAGATGGATTGACCAAGTAGTAGCATCGATGGACTCAAGCGTGGCAACAGTAGTGAGGTTGGCCCAGGATCGGGCAGTGTTTCATTCTGCTGTGCATAAGGTTGCTATGAGTCAGTACCGACTGACTCGATGACACCTAACAACAACAACACCAAGGTATCTCTTCTTCCAACCTTCTGAGGAAGCATCATGTTGTTTTCCAGAGTGGTTGGAACATTTTGCAACCCCACCAGCAATGTAGGAGGGTCCCAGTCTCCGCATCCTCACCAGCATTTATTGTCCTCTACTTTTTTAATCTTTGCCGTTACTACTGGTGTGTTTTTTTGATTTGCATCTCTAATGGCTAGTGATCATGAACATTTCTTCTTATGTTTGTTGGCTGCCTGGATCTCCTCCTTGGTGAAATGTCTGTTCATGCCCATGCTCATTTTTTAATTGGGTTGTCTTTTTCTTGTAGAGGTGTTGTTTCCTATATATTTTAGAAATTAGTCCCTTTCTGATGTGTCATTGCAAAAATTTTTTCCCATTCTGTGGGCTCCCTTTTTACTCTTTTGGTGAAATCCTTTGATGCATATAAGTTTTTAATTTTTAGTATGCTCCAATGATCTATTTTGTCTACTTTTGTTTGTGTAAATTTCAAAATGTTTGGTAGTCTGTGTATTCCCTGAATTAGTGCCCTAACATTTGTCCCAATTTTTTCATTGATGGCCTTCATAATTCTGGGATTCACATTTAAATCTTTAAGCCATGCTGAGTTGGTTTTTGTATAAGGGGTGACGTAAAAGTCTTGTTTCAATCTTTTGCATATCACTTTCCAGTTCTGCCAGCACTATCTGTTGAAGAAACTATCCCCTCCCCATGTGATATATTTAGGTTGTTTGTCAAAAATCAGTTGGCTGTATGTGAATGGGTTAATTTCTGAATTCTCAATTCTGTTTCATTGATCAATGTATCTTTCATTGTACCAGTACCAAGCTTTTTTTTTTTTTTTTTTTAATAATTTATTGTGAATTATGTGATGGACTCAGGTGTGGCAGTGGTAGTGAGGTTGGCCCAGGATCGAACATTGTTTCGTTCTGCTGTGCATGGGGTCGCTATGAGTCGGTTCCGACTCGATGGCACCTGACAACAACAACAACATGTGATAGTTTACATGGGAGAACATTAATTTTTACATTCATCCTATCGTATATCATTTCGTTGCCATGGTTACAATCCCCTCCATGCATCAGCAACCAACCAAAGGGTATATCCTACAAGCCTACCCTCCACCCCACCCCACCCCCGGTTGTCAGCACACAGCCCCTTTCCCTCTATGGGTCTAAAGTCCCCAGCTGCTCCATGTCTCCATGTCATCGTCTCTGCCTCCATCTCAGGCATCACTGCTTCTCTGGGTCCCGCTCTCCTCTCTTCTCCCTTAATGGTCCGAGGGACCTCCGCTCCTAGACTGAAAAGTTAATCACTCCCCTCCTTGCTATACAACGTCTACCTGTACATTTCCAACCCTCACAATCAGTCCTGATAATAATTATTTACTGTTGTATCACAAGAGACCAATCAGTATTTCATTTTATCAGCCCCGCCTAGACAGATTGAATACTACTCAGTGGAGATTCTACCTTCCTCCACACCCTCTGGATCTAGGTTCCCTCTTGAAAGCTTGTAAGCCAGTCACTTCTTGTCTTTGTAGGCACCCCCATTTTGGGTAGCCAATGTCCAAGTTGCCCATCCCTGTCTACTCTGTGTGTGGAAGGGGTGGGAATGATCCTTGCTGTAAAGATTTGTTCCCTCTTTTGAGCTACTGCATCCATAGGTGTAGGTCAAGTTCATCAAATTGTATCAGATTACTCTTTTTTTTCTTCTTCTAGTTGAGCTCTGATCATCCAGTCATTGAAGCCAGGTCAAATGGGTATTATCTGCAAAGTATAGGAGTTCTTGTGCATATGCCCTCTCTTCTTATCAGCTGGACGCTTCACTCTCCACTCTAGTCCTCTGTGGCTATGTCACTGACTCTGGGCCAAAAGTCCCCTGGTCTTGCCACACTGCTGGCCAACCAGGTCTCAACCCGGGTTCACAGGAGTCTATTGAATGTTGTAGGGCTTAGCTTGCAGCCTCACTTCCCCTTGTCGGTGACGAACATGGCCAACAATCAGAGAGTGTATTCCCATTCAATCTTAGTCTTTGAAGGGGGTTTGTTGTGAGGGGATCTGACCACTTGCCTTGATGTCTCCTGGGCGAGCAACTTGCTTGTGCTTGTAGTAACAGTCATTCTGCCTGTATTGTTTTGTGCTTTTCCTGTTGGTCTTTCTTTCAAGAAGTATCTTCTGTTCTTCTAGCTACTCCAGGCTGGTCTGCCCATCCTTTCAAGAGGAAATTTCCCACCTCTGAAGATTCTGGATGCTGTTCATGATTCCACTTATAGTCTTATGTAATGCAGAGGCTCTGCAGGAAGCCTTCTTCACTGGGCATGATGTAGCCCCATTTTAGGTATTCCAATCAGTTATAGGCAGAAGATGGACTTGCAAGCTTTCTATGGTGATATTTCTGACTATTCCTTTCTCTCCCCCTCCAGTGTCTATTTTATAATGTAATGCAAGGACAACCAAGATTCAAAAGACAGCCAAGCATCTTAATATTATTTCCCCCTTTTTCCCCATTCCAACCATGTCTCAATCCCTGTATCCCAGAGCCTTGTTATTCTAAGGTTGTGCATATATCATTCTTTACCTCTGTGCCACTTAGCCCATGCAAACCTGCCTAATTGTTCTCCCATCTGCTTTGTTCTTCCATTCTCCTCCCCCTTCTTGTATATTACCCCCCTCCCCAGCACCCAAACTATCCTGTGTCTATTCCCTGCCTTGTGTTCCACCTTTCCGTCCCTCCCCTCATCCCACCCCCCACATCCCAGCAACTAGCAAAGAATCCCTCTCTCCTTTAGTCTGGGTTCTTTTTCTTAGTCTTTTACAGTACTGGTCCTATACAGTATTTCTCCTTTTGTGACTGACTCATTTCACTAAAGATAATGTCCTCAAACTTCATCCATGTTAAGTGGTGGTTTGCAGCTTCCTTGTTATTCTTCAAGGTAGTATAATATTCCATTGTGTGTATGTACCACAGTGTGTTTATCCATTCTTCAGTTGATGGGCTCTTTGGCTGTCTCCATCTTTTTGCTATTGTAAATAGTGCTGCTGTGAACATTAGTGTGCATATATCTACTCATGTTATGGCTCGTTTTTCTTGTGGGTAAATACCAAGTAGAAGAATTGCTGGATCAAAAGGCATTTCTATTTCCAACCTTCTAAGGAAGCACCATATTGTATTCCAGAGAGATTGGACCATTTTGCAATCCCACCAGCAATGCAGGAGTGTCCCAGTTTCTCCACATCCCCGCCAGCATTTATTGTCCTCAGCTTTTTTTTTATCTTTGCTGTTATTGTTGGTGTGAGATGATATCTCATTGTTGTTTTGATTTGCATCTCTCTGATGGTTA
>NW_006408942.1:981312-981839 GCF_000296735.1 Chrysochloris asiatica | reverse complement strand
AACTCTTCTGATCTTCTGTCTTTAGTGTTTAATGTATCAAATCTGTTCTTCAGATGATCTCTAAATTCAGGTGGGATAAATTCAAGGTCATATTTTGGCCCTCATGCATCAAGAAAAGATGGGAAGAATACACAGAGTGATTGTACCAAAAGGAAATTGTTAATGTTCAACCATTTCAAGAGGTACCATATGATAAATGGCCAGTTATACTCAGGGAAGAAGTCTAAAGTGCATTGAATGAATTGGCAAAGACCAAGGCACCAGGAATTGATGGAATAAAAATTGAAATCTTTCAAGAAAGTGAGGCAGCACAAGAGGCACTCACTCATCTATGCCAGGAAATTTGGAAGCCAACTATCTGGCCGAATGATTGGAAGAGATCCATATTTGTACTCATTCCATAGAGAGGTGACCCAACGGAATGCGGAAATCATCAGACAATCTCTTTGCTATCTTAAGCGAGTAAAGTTTTGCTAAAGGTCATACAGAAACGGCTACAATCATACATTGACAGAGAACTTCCAGAG
>NW_006408942.1:974171-979607 GCF_000296735.1 Chrysochloris asiatica | reverse complement strand
TTGGTGCTCTTTCATTGGGAGCATAGATATTTATTATGGTTATGTCACCTTGCTCAATTGACCCTTTAATAATGAGATAGTGTCCTTCTTTATCTCTTATGCTGGTTTTTGCCTTAAGTTTATTTTATCTGAGATTTTTTTTATTGCAATTACCTTGGTATATTTTTTCCATCCTTTGACTTTTGTGCTGTTTTTGTCTTTGTGTGTAAGGTGTGTCTATTGCAGGCAGCATATTGAAGGCTATTGTTTTCTTATCCAATCTGCCACTCTCTGTCTCTTTACCGTGCATTTAATCCATTGACATTCAGTGTAATTATTGATAGGTATGAATTAATTGCTGTCATTATATTCGTTTTTTTTGTGGTGCTATTCATTCCTTTGTTCTGCCTGCCTTCTTGTGCTGAATTCATGTTTTTTGTGCTATTTCTTGTCAGTTTCTTCTTAGTTTTAATGTTTCCTTATTCTACTTGGGTCTTCATTTTCATGGTTAAGTTGTGAAGTATTAACTTACTTTGAGGTTTCCCTATAGTCTATTAGCTTTTCCCTACAATTAAGACAGTCTGTTGAGTCCTGGTGTGGTGCTGTGGGTTAATGTGCCAGACTGCAAAGCCGTTTGAAATGCAAGGTCGGCAGTTCAAACTCACCAGCTGCTCCTTGGAAATCCTATACAGGGTCACTATGGGTCAGAACTGGCTCGATGGCACTTCACAATAACAACAACAAATTTTGTCCTGCAATCTCCCTGACCTCCTCACCACCTGGATCTTTGTTCCTATATTTTTTCCTTCTTGTACATTGTTAATATTTTGTTCATTGTTTGGCCTCACAAGTCCTCTGAATTCATTGTTGTAATTTTGTTCTGTTCTGAACTCTGCTATTTGTCGACTGAGTTCCGAGTGTTGTTGCCACGTTTGTCAATCTCTAGTTGCTTTCTGTTCTTGTTGGTTTACTTTCCAAAGAACTCCCTTTAGGATGTTTTGAAGGGCTGGATTGGCTTCGACAAATCTCTTAGCTTCTGTTTATCCTGGAATGTTTTGATTGCACCATCATATTTGATTGACAGTTTTGCTGGATAGATTATTTTTGGTTGGCAGTTTTTTTCTTTTAGGGTTTTATATATGTGTCTCCATTGCCTTCTTGCCTACATGGTTTCTGCTGAGAAGTCAGAATTTAATATCATTTGCTTGCCTTTGTAGGTAATATTTCTCTTTTCCTTGGCTGCTTTTGGGATTCTCTCCTTGTGTTTGATTTTGGAGAGCTTGATTATGGTATGTCTTGGTGATTTTCTTTTTGGGTCTATCCTTCCTAGGGTTTGTTCAGCTTCTTGAATGTTTGTCTTCTCATCCTTCAAAATGTTAGGGAAATTTTCTTCCAGAAGATTCTCAACTATTTATTCTGTGATTCACCCTGTTCCAGAATACCAATAATTCTGAAGTTATTCCTCTTCATGTTACCCAGCATGAATCTTAGACTCTCTTCAGATTTTTTTAAACCCTTTTTTCTGCTTGCTCTTTTATCTTGCAGTATTGAGAGATTTGTCTTCCAGCTTGCTGGTTCTGGCTTCCATCTCTTCTATTCTACTCCTTTGCCCTCTTGTGTATAGTTGTATTTTATGCTGTATTTAAAAAGTATTTGCAATGAAGAAGTCATTGGTCTTGAAAAATTCTATCATGTGATCTCCAGCATCGTTTCTATCACCAAGGCCATATTTTCCAACTACTGATCCTTCCTTTTTGTTTCCAACCTTTGCATTCTGATTGCCAGTAGTGATCAATACATCTTGATTGCATGTTTAATCAATTTCAGACTGAAGAAGTTGGTAGAATTTTTCTATTTCATCACCACTGGCTTTAGTGGTTGGTGCATAAATTTGAATAATAGTGGTATTAACTGGTCTTCCTTGTAGCCATATGAATATTATCCTATCACAGACAGCATTGAACCTCATGACTGATCTTGATATGTTCTTTTTTATGATGAATGTGATGCCATTCCTCCTCAGTTTGTCATTCCCAGCATAGTAAACCATGTGATTGTCAGATTCGGAATGGCCAATACCAGTATTTCAGATCACGAATGCTTAGGATATTGATGCATATACATTCACGAATGCTTAGGATATTGATGCATATACATTCACAAATGCTTAGGATATTGATGCATATACATTCCATTTCATTTTTTAATAATTTCCAATTTTCCTAGATTCATACTTCATACATGTTTTGATTATTAGTGGATTTTTACAGCTGTTTCACTTCATTTTGAGTTGTGCCCCATCAGCAAATGAAGGTCTGAGGGCTTTACTCCATTCATGTCATCACAGTCAACTCTAATTTGAGGAGGCAGCTCTTCCCCAGTTGCATTTTGATTGCCTTCCAATCTGAGGGGCTCATTTTCTGGCACTGTATCTGACAGTGTTTCTCTGCTATTCATAAGATTTTCAGTGACTAAATATTTGGAAATAGCCCATCTCTCCTTCTTCCTAGTCTGTCTTTGTCTTGAAACTTATCTGAAGCCTGACCACTGTGGGTGACCCTGCTGGTATTTAAAATACCAGTAGCATAGCTTCCAGAATCACAGTAACTCACAAGCCAGCACAAAAAGTATGGTAAACTGACAGATGAGTCTTGGCAAATTTATGTACAAACAGATGAGTGGTGGCAAATTTATGTACAAACCATGAATGCCAATGATGACGAAACTGAAGATTGTTTACCAAACTTTTATAGCCTGAAATTGATTAAACATATACTCAAGATGCATTGATAGTTACTGGTGATTGGAATTTGAAAGTTGGAAGTAAAGACGAAGAATCCATAGTTGGTAAATATGTGGCAAGGACACAGGAGATCACATGATAGAATTTTGCAAGACCAATGCCTTATTTTCATCAGAAATACCTTTTTAAAACAACATAACAATGAACAGACAAAGTAGACCTTGCCAGATGGAATATACAGGATTCAAATTGACTATATCTATGAAAAGATATAGTGGAGAAGTTCAATATCATCTGTCAGAATAAGGTTAGGGGCTGACTGTGGAACAAACTGCCAGTTGCTCATACTCAAGTTCAAGTTGAAACAGAAGAAAACTAAAACAACTCCCCAAAGGCCAAAATATGACCTTGAATATATCCAACCTGAATTTAGAGACCATCTCAAGATGTATTTGATGCACTGAATATTAGCTGCAAGACTAGATAATTTATGGAATGACATCAAGGACATATGTAAAAAGTCATCAAAAAGACAAGAAAGAAAGTAAAGACCAAAATGGTGTCAGAAAAAACTCTGAAACATATTATTCTTGAGTAACTAAAACAAAAGAAATGATGAAGTCAAAGAGCTGTGTAAAATATTTCAAAGGATGCTCAAGAAGAAAAAGTAAAGTATTATAGTGAATTGTGCAAATACTTGGAGTTAAAAAACAGAAGAGAAGAACACACTCAACATTTATAACCTGAAAGATCTGAAGAAAAAAAATCCAAGCCTCCAGTTGCAATGGGCAAAACATTGAAGGACACAAGATGCATGGAAGGAATATGCAGTCATTTACAAAAAACTGCACATTTAGTGAATATGCAGCTATTTCAGGAAGTAGCATAAAGATCAAGAACCACTGGTACTGAAAGAAGGAGTTTAATCTGCACTGAAGACATTGGCAAAAAACAAGGCTCCTGATACTGACACAAATACCAATTGAGATGTTTCAACAAAGGCATGTACTCACTTGAGTATGAATAGAAATGTGCAAGACGGGTACCTGGCCACTCAACTGGAAGAGATACACAAGTGTATTTGTGCCCATTCCAAAGATAGTTGCTTCAATAGAATGGGGAAATTATCAAATAACATTGTTAATATCAAACATAAGTAAAAATTTTCTGACAATAATTTAAAAAACATATTTGCAGTAATACATTGACAGGGAACTACCAGAAATTCAAACCAGATTCAGAAGAGGATGTGCAACGAGGGATAACATTACTTATGTCAGATGGATCTTGACTGAAAGTGGAGAGCACCAGAAAGATATTTACCTGTGTTTTATTGACTACACAAAGGCCTTTGATTTTTCAGATCATAACATGTTATGGGCCACATTGGGAAGAATGAGAATTTCAGAACACTTAATTGTGCTCATGTAGAACCTGCATATAGGTCAATAAGTAATTGTTTGAAAAGAACAAGGGGATAGCACATGGTGTAAAGTCAGAAAAAGTGTGTATCAGAGTCGTATTCATTCATCATACTTGTTCAGTCTGTATGCTGAATAAATAAAACAGATGGACTATATGAAGAGGAATGTAGCATTAGGATTGCAGGAAGATTCATTAACAACCTGTGATAGGCAATTGACACAATCTTGTGTGCTAAAAATGAAGACAGTTTGAAGCTCTTGTTGATGAATATCAAAGACTACAGCCTTTTGTAGACTATCTGTCCAAGGCTTTTGCCCATTTAAAAAAATTAGATTGTTGATTTGTAGCATTTCCTGATATATTCTGGCCACAATTCTGGCCTTCATTCTGTGGCTTATCCCTTATTTTGTAAGCATCTTTCAGTAAATCCTGTTATCAAGTTTGTTTCTTTAATGTTAGTGTTCTTATGCTCTATCAAATGTGCCTACCCCAAAGTCATGAAGATATTTTTTGATTCTGGGATTTATATTTAGGGTTATGATACATCTTGAGTTCCTTTTTTGGGTACATAATGAGATAGGATCAAGGCTTATTGTCTTTTAAAAGCTTTTATTATGAATTGAGTGATAGTTTACATGGGGGAACATCGGTTTTATGCTGAACCGATTGTATTTTGTTTCATTGCAATGATTACAATCCCCTCCATGCATCATCGGTTAACAGTATTTGCCTCTATTTCTTCCTTCCCCCCCCTTAATGTACACAAAGGCATGTAGGAATATATAACTGTTTTAACAACCAAAAGGCACAATTTGTAAGCCAGTCTCCTGACTGCCAGCACACAACCCTTCTTTTTCCATGAGTCTAGAGTCCTCAGCTGCTGTAAGTTTCTATGCCATCACCTCTGCCTCCATCTCTGGTGTCCCTGATTCTCTGGTTAGGATCTCAGGTTCTGTTCATGCTCTTCCCACCTGATGGCCCTAGGGTCCACTGTTCCTGGAATATAAGATTAATTACTTTTCCCTTTTTGTTACACATCTTCTACCTTTACAGTGTGATGATTGCAATTAGTCATGATAGCAATTACTCACTATTGAATCAAAAGAATCCTATCCTTATCTCCTTTCATCACACCCAACTAGACAAGATGGATGGAAAGTATTCAGTGGGGATTTCTACCTTCCTCCTTTCTCTCTGAAACTAAACTCCCTCTTGAAAACTTGTAAGCCAGCCACTTCATGCCTTTATAGCCCCTCCCCACATTTTAGGTAGCCAATGTCTAAGTTGCC
>NW_006408942.1:967571-973285 GCF_000296735.1 Chrysochloris asiatica | reverse complement strand
CTCTTTCACTCTCTGTTGGTATTTAGAGTAATTACCTCCATGAGTATAGGTCAGGTTCATCAAATTGTAGCAATTTACCCTTGTTTCCTTTATCAAAAAAAAAAAAAAAAAATTCTTTTTTTCAATCTTCCTCTAGTTGAGTTCTGATTATCGAGCCATCGAGGTTAGGTCAAAAGGGTACTGAATGTAAGTTTGGGTGTTCTTGTGCATCTCCCCTCACTTCATATCAGCTGGATGCTTCACTCTCAGCTCTAGCCCTCTGTGGCTATGTCCTCATCCATAGGCTCAAGTGTCCTCAGGTCTCACCACACTTTGGACCAACCAGCCCTTCCTCTTCTCTCTCATCTCCAGGTCAGTGGGATTCAATGGATGGGGGTTGAACTCAGCCCATTTCTTCATTGCTGCCTTTCTGCCTTTTCCACTCACCAGTAGACCAATGTGGTCACCAGCATGCTTACATGCCTGTTCATGTGTTCCCTTTGAATTTCAGTCTTAGAGGGGAGTTTGTCCTGAAGGCACTTGATTGCTAGCCTTGATGTCTTCCTGGTGAACATCTTGCTTATTCTTGTAGTAGCCAGTCATGTTGATATTTTTGTTTTGGGTTTTTCCTGATGATCTTTCTTTGAAGATGTATCTTCTGTCACTGTAGCTATTCTAGTCTGCTTGTCCTTTCTAGTGGGAATGCCCCACCTCATAAGGTTCTGGATGGGGCTCAGGATTCCACCTAAGGTCCTATACTCTATAAAGGCTTTGCACAAGGCCAATTTCACTGGGCAAGTTGTAGACCCCCCTTTAGGTATTCCAATCAGTTATAGGCTGAAGACGGGCTTACAAGTTTTCTCTAATCATGTTTCTTAACATTCCTTTCTATCCCACTCAAGTGTCTATTTTACAATAGTATGCAAGGGAAACTAATATTCATAAGGCAGTCAAGGATTTTAGTATTATTCACCCTCTTCAAACTATACCTAGATCCCTGTATCCCAGAGTCCTGTTGTTCCAAGGTTGAGTATGCATCACTATTTACCTCTGTCCCATTTAGGTCATGCAAACCTGTCTCAGTGTTCCCCTATCTAGCTTGTTCTTCTGCCTCCTCCCCTCTTCTTCTATTGCCCTCCCCAACACCCAAAGTAAACCCCCCATCACACCCCCATTGTGGTTACCTTATATTCTATTAGTTCTTCCCTCCATTTAAGATAGTCTATTTTAATCCAGTAATCTACCTGACTTTCCCACCACCTGGATCTATGTTCCTCTGTGTTTACTTTCTTTCACATTGTAATTGTTTTGATCATAGACTGACCTCCCAGATCCTCCATTCTTATAATTTTATTCTGTTCTTGACTCTTCCAGTTGTTGATTGAGTTCAGAGTGATGCTGCCACGTACATCATTCTGTAGTTGTTGTCTGTTCTTGTTGGTTATCAGTCCCCAGAAGTTCCTTTAGGATGTATTTCATAGCAGGGTTGGCTTTGGTAAAATCCCTTAGCTTCTGTTTATCCTGTAATGTTTTGATTACACCGTCATATTTGATTGACAGCTTTGCTGGGTAGAGGATTCTTGGGTGGCAGTTTTTTTTTTCTTTCAGGATTTTATATATGTTTCCCCATTGCCTTCTTGCCTACATGGTTTCTGTTGAGAAATCCAAGCTAATTTCTGATTTGCATGCTTTTGTATGTACACTTCTCTTTTCCCTAGCTGCTTTCAAGATCCTGTCCTTATCTTTGATTTTGGAGAGCTTGATTATTATATGTCTTGGTGATTGTCTTTTAGGGTCTATCCATCCTGGGGTTCATTGAGCTTCTTGAATGCTTATCTTTTCACTTTTCAGGATGCTAGGAAAATTTTCTTCCAGAAACTCTTCAACTATCTCCTCTGTGGACTTGTGTGATTCTTTCTATTCCAGAATGCCAATAATTCTTAAGTTATTCCTTTTCATGTTGTCCAACATGAGTCTTAGATCTTCCTCAGAATTTTTTATTCTTTATCCTTTTTGTATTTGTTCTTCTATCTTAGTAGTGTTGAGAGATTTGTCTTCTAGCTCACTAGTTCTGGCTTCTATCTCTTCAGTTCTACTCCTTTGCCCTTTCAGTGTATTGTCCATTTCTGATATTCTATTATTAATCGTTTGGACCTCTTTCTGTAGGTTTTGAATTGTTTCCAATGCTGTATCTATCTTACTTGATTGTTCCTGTAGCACTTTCCTGACTTCTTCCTTATTTTCTCAACTCCATTGTATAGTTTTTATAATCATTTTTCTGAATTTCTTCTCAGGCATTTCAAAGCCTGCCCATCTTCCAGTATGGAGTGTAGGTCTACTTCCATCTCATTTGCCTCAGTCACTTTATCTTGTTTCTGGACATGTGCAGATATGATCATCTGCTTCTGTTTTGGGGCATATTCAGGGGTTATCTGTGCCCTTAATACTTAGATGGCTGTGTATTTTGGTATTTTTTATGATTTCTGATTTCCTCCAGGTAGATGTGATCAGGAAATGGGCTTCCATTTTCACTCTTCTTCTTGAGAAATTTCAAGATGCCACTGTTGGTCGTTTTGATGTAATTTAGGATTTAATTTTCGGCCTATTTCCTTTTTTGTCTGCCTGTCCCACTCCACAATCCCCGTTCAGGCCTTTTTTCTAGTTATAAACAGTTCAGGGCTGGCTGTGGCCATTTGGTTTTAAGTGGAAACTGTCTTTTTAAATTTCGAGGAGATCTGTGTGCATAAGTAGTAGAACCCTCTGAGGGTGGGGCTGGGGTATCCACTAGCTCAGGCACCCCTATAGTCACCAGAATGGAGGTGCACAGACAGCAAGGGACCAATGAACAGACACTAAAAGAAAAGAATGTTCACACCTTTATCTCCGCAGTTCTTCCAGGCGTCCATGGCTGTTCTGATCCTTTCCCCACGTGGTCTCACCCAAGATGGCGGCTCCTGGAGTAGCTGAGTGTCTTGAATTAGAAAGCAATGGATTTCTTGCTTCTACTACAAATTCCCCTAGTTGTAAGTCTCCCAATCTTCTAAACATTCCTTGATATGTGGTTCAGAGTTCTGGGACCATCCCCTGAGCCTGCTTGGTCGGGTATTCTGTGTTGTTGCTGTTGGAGCCCCTTATTGCACTTCCACCCGATCCGCCATCTTGTTTGTTCTCCTAGGTTTGATCTTTGATGTGAAGACTCCTTCCCTCTCGGTTGGTATTTTGAGCAACTACATCCGTAAGCAAAGATCAGGTTCATCAAATTGTAAACCATTTACATTTGCTTCCTGTATCAAACTTCTACATCTTCCTCCAGTCCAGTTCTGATCATAAAGCCATCTAAGCTAGGTCAAAGGGATACTATCTACTATCTACAAGTTTGGATTCTTGCATGCCTCTCCCAACTTTGTATCAGCTGGATGCTTTATTCTCAGCTTTAGCCCCCAGTAGCTAGGTCAGTGTCCATGGACTCAGGAGTTCCCAAGTCTCCCCAAACTTCAGACCAACCAGTCTTTTCTCTTCACTTTCTCACCTCAAGGCTGACAGGAGTCTATGAAACATGGTTGAACTCAGCCCTTGTCTTCTTGCTGCCTCTCCCCCACTTCTACTCACAGATAGACCAGTGCAGTTACCAGCGAGCTTACAAGCCTGCTCATGTGTTCCCTTTGAGTTTCAGTCTTGAAAGTGGGTTTGTCCTAAAGGGCCTTGATGGCTTTTCAAGGCTTATTTTTTTGTTACAAATAACTAGCTGCCCCAGTAACATTAGTTTAAAAGAATTTCCTTTTCCTATTGGACTGACTTAGCACCTTAATTGGAAATTAGTTTGTCTAACTTCACATCCACACCACATTGCATTAACCATGGTTTTATATTGTCATGAGGTCATTTAGTGTAAACTCTATAATTGTCTTTTCATCTCTAACAAAATTGCTTTGACTATTCCAGACCCTTAGCATTTCTATATAAATTTTAGAATCATCTCGTCAAACTCTGTAACAAAAACCAAAACAGCACTACTGGAATTATGACTGGGATGATATTACATCTATATATCACTTCAAGGAGATTGAATATTTTAGCTATATTGAATCTTTCTATCCATGAACATTATACATCTCTTAGTTTATTTAGGTCTTTGCTCAGTAATGTTCCCTAGTTTTCAGTATACAGGTCCTATGCATCTTTCATTGGATAGATTCTTCGGTCTTTTATGTTTTTTGATCTGTGCCTGGAGTTTTCTTTGTATGCAGTTTTGAGTTACAAATTATATTTGGTTAACAGATATTGGGGTAGTTAAATTTTGCGGTTCTTATTTTATCACGTTCATTTGTGCTTTTCAAGAGTGTGGGTTGCAGGGGAGGTCACGGATGCTCTTTGCTCCAGCATGTGGGGCCCCAGGAGGGCCTGTGAGGTAGAACCAGGCCAGCATGGGACACCCCACACCAAGGGCAATGGCTGCACACTCCCTCGTCAAGCCCTGTGGTCTCCTGGTGCCTCTGGCTCCCAGAACTTCAGGTTGTGTACCAGGTGTCCTGGGGGTGGGGGGTGTACCCAGTGGTTTGTGAAGGGAATCTGCAGCTGGGCCTGTGGGGAGAAGAGCTGTGGTAGAGCAGGATTAGGAATGGAGTCCACGTCTTGACAGTCAGCACAAGGGACCGTGTGGGCAAGGCCAGGGTGACCCATCAGAATACAGGCCCACATCCAACCCACTTATTAATGATTATGCATACTTGCCATGAAACTAAGGAGGGGATTTATAGAGAAGGTTAACTTTAAACATAGATCCAACTCTTGAGTTAAGTTAATCAGTTCTAAGAATCTATGAAAAATAACCACACCTGAAGATCTACTCTGTAAACCTTCACCCAATGCACAGTTAAAGTTAAAAATCATCACCATCATTATGTTCAGATGGATCCATGCAGCTCACCACACAGAGCCTCATTTCAGTAGACATTTCAGAAAAAGCATCTGATAGAGTCAACATGAAAGTTCATGATACACATTTGTTTTTAAAAAAGTGCCCAAGGAAGAGAGTGCATGAACAGGGGAACCCCTACAGAGAATGAGGGCCAGCTTCTCTGTTTCTGCACGGTGCTATTATAGCGTCCAAGACAGCGATTTTAAATCCCTAAGCCTTACACCAGGACCCCATTCCTACGCCACCTGCCACCTTGGGACCTGTCACGGACAATTAGGAGTTCTGGGGGCATGAACAGAAACTATAAAACAGGAAGAAATGACCAAAAATGTCAACCAAGACCATCTGCACTTTCACATGTTGGTTGAGGTCTCTAGGAGCCAGCATTACTTTTCTGTCTTTTCTAGACTCTCAATGGCTTCGCTCTCGTGGTGAGTGCTGAAGGAATGATATTTTATGCATCAGCAACAATTGTGGACTATCTGGGCTTTCACCAGGTAAGTGAGGCAAAAGTGTCTCTTCAGTCTGCTAAGGCTTCTTGTCACAGGCTAGACATCTTTCTAGGTTAGCTTTTATTGTCACACTTCTTGCATCAGACAGGCATGTCCACACACCTGCACCTTATCCAGAAGGCTTCTTCTTATAGGCCAGGTTCAGGCCATGGTAAGAGATGCAGTATGTGTGCATGTGTGTGAGCGGTGTGCTGTGAGTGTGAACAGTGTGCGGGTGTGTGTGTCAGCAGGGTGTGTGAGTGAGGTGTGTGTGTGTGTGTGTGTGTGTGTGTGAGGAGTGTGTGTGTGAGGAGTGTGTGAGTGTG
>NW_006408942.1:964106-967392 GCF_000296735.1 Chrysochloris asiatica | reverse complement strand
GTGTGTGTGTGTGAGGTGTGTGAGGTGTGTGTGTGTGTGAGGTGTGTGAGGTGTGTGTGTGTGTGAGGTGTGTGAGGTGTGTGTGGGAGGAGTGTGTATGAGGTGTGTGTGTGAGTGTGAGGAGTGTGTGTGTGTGTGTGAGGAGTGTATGTGTGAGGTGTATTTGTGTGTGTGTGTATGTGTAAGTGTGAGGTGTATGTGTGTGAGGTGTGTGTATGTGTGAGGTGTGTGTGAGTGTGAGGGGTTTGTTTGTGTGTGTGTGTGTGAGGAGTGTGTGTGAGAAGTGTGTGTATGTGAGTGTGAGGTGTGTGTGTGTGAGGTGTATTTGTGTGTGTGTGTGTGTGTGTGAGGTGTGTGTGTGTGTGAGGTGTGTGTGTGAGAAGTGTGTGTATGTGTGTGTGTGTGAGGTGTGTGTGTATGTGAGGTGTGTTTGTGTGTGTGTGAGGAGTGTGTATGAGGAGTGTGTGTGTGAGGTGTGTTTGTGTGTGTGTGTATGTGAGTGTGAGGAGTGTGTGTATGTGAGTGTGTGAGTGTGAGTGTGTTTATTAGGTGTGTGTGTGAGTGTGAGGTGTGTGTGAGTAGTGTGTGTGTGAGTGTGAGGTGTGTGAGTGTGAGGTGTGTGTGAGTGTGAGGTGTGTGTGTGTGAGGAGTGTGTGTGAGAAATGTGTGTATGTGAGTGTGAGGTGTGTGTGTGAGGAGTGTGTGTGTGAGGTGTGTGTGTGTGTGTGAGGAGTGTGTGTGTGAGGTGTGTGTATGTGTGTGAGGTGTGTGTGTGTGTGTGTGAGGTGTGTGTGTGAGGTGTGTGTGTGTGTGAGGTGTATGTGTGAGAAGTGTGTGTGTGTGAGGTGTGTGTGTGAGTGTGAGGAGTGTGTGTATGTGTGAGGAGTGTGTGTGTGAAGTGTGTGTGTGTGTGAGGTGTGTGTGTGAGTGATGTGTGTGTGTGTGTGAGTGTGTGAGAGGTGTGTGTGTGTGTGCATGTGTGTGTGTGTGTGAGATGAGGAGAGCAGGTTCTGCGAGTATGAGACACATGGGGGGTGTGAGGCGCATGGGGGCTTGTGATCTTGAGGAGAGCAGTTTGTGTGAGTGTGAGGCGTGTTCCAGGTGTGTAAGTGTTGTGCTGGGTGAGAGGTGTGATGACTGTGCAGCGTGTGTGTGTGTGTGTGTGTGTGTGTGTGTGTGTGGTACTAGGTGTCAAGAAATGAAATGGCACTCTGTATTGGACATACGTGCTGCTGGAGACCTCTCTAAGGTGCTACAAAGCAAAGATGTCACTTTGATGTCACCTGATCCAAGCCATGGTATTTTCACCTGTCATAGTCATGCAAAACCTGGACAATGCATAAGAAAGACTACAGAAGTGATGTCTTTGAAGTATGGTGTTGCTGTAGGGTATTGAATATACCATAGACTTCCAGAAGAATGGTGAACTCTCTCTTGGAAGAAGTGCAGCCACAATGTTCTGTAGAAATGAATGAGGACATGTTTTCAGGAGGGACCACCCCTGGACAATGACATCATGGTTGGTAAAGTAGAGGAAGGTCCTCAAGGAGATAGACTGGCACAGTGACAACAACAATGGGCTCAAACGTAGCGATGTTTGTGAGGCTGGTGAAGAACCGGGCACTGTTTCATTCTGGACAGGGCTTGGTATGGGTCATAGCTGACTCAGTGGAACCTACCCCCAATAGAAGATGAGCTCACTAACACACAAGGGAAGCACAGATTATGAGTCAGCCGTTTACTTAGAGTATAAATAAGAGAATTCACACTTCCTGAATAACAGAACTATCTGAAAGAAACTAGAAAGCAAACCTATTTTAAATGATACAAGATTAAAGAAACAGTGTGATGAAAGTGTAGGATGGAAAAAAAGAAAAACACAGACCTTTGGAAAATGGAAAATAGACTCTGTCCATCAGAGACGGATCAAAGATAGAATCCACAAGGTAATTTGAACAGAATCAATGTAATGTGAGCAATTAGGAAGGGGCACAGGCGGTATGGTGGCTGCACGGGTCACTGAGAGGCTGGCCATTGGAACCCAGCAGTCACTTCCTGGGAGATGGATGTGTCAGTCTTGTTCCTTGGAAACCCTGTCCTACAGGTTTCCTATACATGGCAATCGACTGCATGACAAGTGAGTTGGGGTTTTCTCTTCTGGTTTTGGAACATGGTGTTGGAAGGTCTCTGGTGGGTGCAATTGGTTTCCATTTGACTGCTTACGTTCGGCCTAGCAGTTTCAGCCTGCCAAGTGGAGCCATCCACTTCTGTAAAGACTGCAGCCAAGCCATCCTCACCGAGTCCTGCCCTGTGACCGGAGCTCCGTGAGCTGGAAGACACTCAACAGCAACCGGGGCAGGTGGTTTTTGTTGTTGTCGTTGTGTGTTTAAGTCCCTCAGTGGTGAAATGATTAACATGCCTGGATGCTAATTGGAAAACTGGAGGTCTGAGTCTGCTCAGAGGTACCTCTGAAGAAAGACCTGGTGATCTACTTCTGAAAAATCAGCCACTGAAATCCCTACGGAGCACAGTGCTACTCCAGCACACGGGGGGTCAGCTGGATAACTGGGAACCTGGAATTAGCAATGAAGGGATAAAGAGCACTTTGAAGAATACGGCCAGAGCAAGTCCCACCCACTCCCTCCTTCAGAGCCCAGAGCACCCACTGCTGGCCATGCGCAAGTGTTTGCAAGATCCAGGGTCCAAGCAGAACGGTGGAAGTGGCTTGGAGCCAATGGGCACACACAGTCATTACGAATAAAGTCCCTGGGTATGCCGAACACTGAGGGGCATGTGCGAGGTGAAAGGTAGTGGATGCAGAGATCTGAGAACTGGGTATGGGACACAGACTTACAAACTCTCTTCTCAGAAATGTTAGAACTCCTCACAGCCCATTGAGACAGATGCAGTGCTCGATGGAATTTCCTCCAAGGGCATCATTTAGAAGTTTCCTAACCTGGAGCTGCTTGTGGCTTTACCAGTGACTCTGATGAAGAAGTCATCTTTGCCTTAGAGTTTAACCCCTGACTATGGAGTCCTGGTGTGGCACTGTGGGCTAATGCATCAGACTGCCAAGTTGTTTGAACACCAGGGTCCATGGTTCAAGCTCACCAGCTGCTCCTTGGAAACCCTATACAGGGTTGCTATGAGTCAGAATTGATTTGACAGTACTTAACAACATGTAAGCCTGTGGCCAAAGTGACTGTCCATCCTGCAAAGGCCAAGTGACCACCTGCCCTCATTCCAGTGATGTTCCGATCTTGTCACCAGTCCTTTGGCCATCATC
>NW_006408942.1:948764-962371 GCF_000296735.1 Chrysochloris asiatica | reverse complement strand
CATCACCACAACCATCACCATCATCACCACAACCTCCATCATCACCACAACCATCACCATCATCATCACAACCTCCATCATCACCACAACCTCCATCATCACCACAACCTCCATCATCACCACAACCTCCATCATCACCACAACCTCCATCACCACAACCTCCATCATCACCACAACCTCCATCACCACAACCTCCATCATCACCACAACCTCCACCATCATCACAACAACCTCCATCATCACCATGACGATGACCACCTCCATCACGATCATCAATCACCATCACCGCCACTGCTAATGTTACCACCATCACTATCAGCACCAGCACTACTGCCACCATCGTCACCACAATCCCTACAACAGAGGACAGGTCAGCAGCCTGAGAGTGTCCTGTTGGGTATTGCATTTTGGAATTTCTTCTTCACAATGTGTTACATTACAAATGTTTGCCAAGTAGTGTGTCACCGGTGTTTATCATTAGGATACTTTTTCAGCTCCTGATGATGCACCTAATCTTGAGATCTGCCTGCTGAAATGATGGCCAATGAGTCTCTTGCTCCTTGAAGTATTTGATTTGAGCACACGGAGTCACTGGTCTCAAGGAAGTCCCTTTCTCTTCATTCTAGTTGCTCTTTACTCTGACATCATAGACATTTGTTCCTGCGATGGCTTGTTTATGCAATGGCCGTACCCACTGCATTAGTAAAGAGTCCATCCGCCGAGTGTTTTGATTCCATGCACAGAGGCAGCCCACTCTTTGGTTCTAGTGCACTTGAAGCCTCTTTCTGTACATAGCTGCTCCGGAGCTGCCTCCCAGGTCTACTGGTGGGCAGACTCGAGGTCACGGTGCAGCACCCAAAATAGCACATTCTTTGACTTATTAGCCTGTGGTTTCGTGTGCAGGTCTGAATCTAGAAAAATAAGTTGTTTGTTCTGCCTTTTACATACTCAGAATGCCTCTTTGTTCCAGCGGCTCTATCCTGAGATGCCCCATGAATTCTGTAGACACACCAAGAGCGGCCCTCTTTTGCCATCGTTTGTAGTCTCCCCCACATGATTTTGATGTAGGTGACAGATGGATAAGATGGAGCAGCTTTAAGCCCAAGTCTGAGCTTGCTAATTAGAACTTTACTTACTTTGAGCTTGCCTTAGAAGGAAAATGGTTTTGCTATTTAATATAAGGAAATTGTTCCCAAATGTCATTAAATCTAGTTTATACAGTGTATCTCATACAGCGTCAAAACAGCCTCCTGGGATTGTACACTTCTTATGCACAATGCTTCAAAAAAGTCAGGAAGCAATTATTTCCCCTAACAGCCTGAATACATTGTTTCAGAGCCTTCATATTCAGCTCTCTTTGTGATGAATACATGGGCGTTTGCATGTGTATTTCAGTTGCTGCTGACTGTTTATTGCTTCAGGAAGTTGTGCTTACTCTCAAAGGTCCGCAGTTCGGGGAAGTTGTCCCCGTGTGAACCAGCCTGGACTGCTACCGCTTGTTGATCAGAGCCCTTTGGAATCCCACAAGCATGGCTAATGATATACACACAGTTTTGCGCAAGAAGGTAGAAGTGTTAACTGTTAGAACAAACAGCTCATGAATACTGGAAATGTTTTTATTCTTGACCCCATAAATCGTGGTTTAAAATCAGGCAAGATGTGTGTCAGTGTGGCGTAGCCTTTCACCCTACTTACTCAATTTATATGTTGAACAAATAAATAAAAAAGCTGGACTACATGGAGAAGAATGTGGCATTAGGATTGGAGAAAGACTCAGGAAAAACCAGTGATATACAGATGATTCAACCTTGCATGCTGAAAGCGGAGAGGACGTGAAACACCGGCTGATGAAGATCAAAGACTACAGCCTTCAGAATCCATTACCCCTCACTGGAAAGAAATGAAGAAAAAAGAAAGAGTTCTCATAGCCAGGCAAATAAACAACATGATGATAATAGAGAAAAGATTGAAGTTGTCAAGGGTTTTCATTTTACTTGGATCCATAATAAGCTCCCATGGAAGGAGCAGTCAAGAAATCAAACGAAGTACTTAATGCATTGAGCGAATCTGCTGCAAACTGTGTGAAAGAGCCAAGACGTCCCCTGGAAGACAAAGGCACGATTAACCTAAACCATGGCATTTCCTTTCTTTCAGGTGTTTGTTGTGAATTGGTTGAAGGCTTATAAGCAAATCGGCTTCCCATTGTAGAGTAGAAGGTTAGTGTCAAAGAGGAAGCCCCTCATTGGGATGCACTGATACAATCATAGGGTCAAACATGGGAACAAGTGTGAGGGCAGGATTTCTGACGATTGTTCCTGGCGTCAGAACCGACTCAACAGCACTTAGCAACACGATGGTTTAAAGTCAAAGTGAACGTTTCTTGGGTAAAGCCATGCTTATTTCTGTACTGTTAGAACAATCGCTGTATTGTTCTCGCTCCTCTTTCTTAGGTTTATTTCACCATTTGCTTCTCTTGACATCACGTAGACCGGAATCTATGAGAAAAAGAAAGACTAAGAGTAGTTAGACAAACCACACCAATTATTAAAGCACAGAACTTGGTTTCAATCTAAAAAATTCACATTTCATGCTCTCTTCAAATTGTCCTTGGTTAGAAATGTTTATTCTTGTTTCACTGTGCCCCTCTAGCTAGCCTGTGTCCTTTTCTGGTGAGGACACTAGATGTCAGTCTCACTGACTGGCCAAGGCATGTGAGATGATGGTCAGGGCATCTAGGAGACCAGTGGGCTGGCCTGAAGGTAATGGTGGGTTCACCACCTGCAGGGGGCCTTACAGTGCTTAGAGAGAATAATGTTCACGTCACAACGCTGATTTATTATTTTACTGCTGGAATTATACCCACCTAAGAGTCTTGGTTTCTGGTAGCGTAGTGGTTACGAATCGGGCTGCGAACCACAAGGTCAGCAGTTCGAAACTACCAGCTGCTCCACGGGAGAAAGATGAGGCTTTCTGCTCCCGTAAAGATTTACAGCCTCGGAAACCCTGTACGGGGTCGCTATGGGTCGGAACCGACTCGAGGGCACACAACAACAACAACAACCAGAGTCTTGGTGTAGCACTTGTAGGATAAGCATAGGACCGCTAACCAAAAGTTCAGTGGTACAAACGCACTAGCTGCTCCTTGGAAACCCTACACAGGGTTGCTGTGAGTCGGAACCAACTCGACAGTGCTCACAAATGCTTACTTGTGCTTTATTGACTATGGAGCAGCTTTCAGCTGCATGGATCATGGCAAACTATAGATAACATTGTGAAGAATGGGTACTCCAGGACACTTAACTGTCCTCAGATGGAACCTTCTGTAGACCAAGAGACAGTCTTTCAAATAGAATATGGGAATCTGAATGGTTTAAAATCAGGAAAGCTGGGCACCAGGGTTGTATTCTTTCACCATGTATGCTAAGCTGAATACAGGGTCACTGTGAATCGGAACCGACTTGACAGCCCTTAACAACAACAACAAATGCTGAGCAAATAATCTAAGAAACTGGATTGTTTGAAGGAGAATGTGGCATCAGGATTGGAAGAAGACTCATTCACAACCTGTGAAATGCAGATGATACAACCTTGCTTGCTGGAAGCAAAGAGGAATTAAAAACGGATGAAGCTCAAAAGACTACAGCCTTCAGTATGGATTACACCTCAGTGTAAAGAAAACAGAAATCCTCACAACTGAACAAATCAGTATCATGATAAATGGAGAAAAGATTGAAGTCAAAGACTTCATTTGGCTCAGATCCATAATCCACACTCATGGAAGCAGCAGTCAAGAAATCCAACGACATAACGCATTCGACAAATCTGCTGCACACGACCTCTTTAAAGTGTTGAAGAGCAAAGATGTCAGTTCGAGGTCTAAGGTGTGCCTCACCCAAGCCACGGTATTTTCAGTAGCTTCATATGCATGTGAAAGCTGGACAGTAAATAAAGATCATAGAAGAATTGATGCATCTGAGTTGTGGTGTTGGAGAAGAATGTTCAAAGTACCATGGACTGCCAGAAAAACAAACCAATCTGTGTTGGAAGAAGTGCAGCCAGGATGGCAGGATTTCATATCTCATACTTTGGAACCAGTCCCCAAAGAAGGGCATCATGCATGGTAAAGTGAAGGGTCAGCATAAAAGGGGAAGACCCCCCAACGAGATGGACGGACCCAGGGCAGCAGCGATGGGCTTCAGTATAATCACAATTGTGAGGCCGGCTCAGGTCTGGTCAGTGTTTTTGGTGGGCAATGAATAAGTCATTGTTCTTGAGAAATCCTATCATGTGATCTCCAGCATCATTTCTATCACCAAAGCCAGTGTTTCCAACTCCTGTCCTCTCTCTGTTTCCAGTACTTACATTTCCTATCACCAGTAATCATCAGTGCATCTTGAATGCGTGTTTGATCAATTTCTGACTGAAGAATTTGGTAGAATGCTTCAATCTTATCATTACTAGCTTTAGTGGTTTGAATACCTCTATTACTCAAATAATAGTGGTGTTAACTGGCATTCCTTGTGGGTGTGTGAATAGTATCGTATCATAGACAGCATTGTACTTCAAGATAGGTCTTAAAATGCTCTTTTTGACTGACAGATAGACAAGTGGTGGTGATTGTGTACCAGGGAGTCAGTTCTCAGTCGTGGCCACCTGTGTGGGTTTTCTGAGGCTGTAAATCTTTACGGGAGTACAAAGGCACATCTATCTCCCTCTGAGTGGCTCGTAGGTTTGAACTGCTGATCTTGTGGTTAGCAGTCCAGCTTGTAACCCACTACATTTGATGACTCTGTACCATCGAGTCAGTTCCAGCTCCTAGCAACCCTGTCCGTGCACCCTCAGCATCATTCCTGTGTTTGAGCCCACTGTTGCAGCCACTGCCTCTGTCTATCTTGTTGAGGGTCTTCCTTTGTTTTACCAGGTACGAGGTCCTTCTCCAGGGAGTGGAGACATATTATCCTCCTGATAATATGTCTAAGATATGGGAGACCAAGTGTCATCGTTGTCACTTCTAAGGCGTATTCTGGCTGTATGTCTTCTAAAATAGATTTGTTCATTCTTCTGGTAGTCCATGGTATACTTCATGTACAAAGGCACAATTCTTTTGCCTTCCTGCCTCACTGTCCAGCTTTCACAATGAAAATATCATTGTGTCCGTTGCACCTTAGTCTTCAATGTGACTTTAAAGAGAGAGTCCATTAAATGCATGCAAAGCCCAGCCTGGGAGTACCAGAAGGCACAGCGGACATCGTTAAGTGAAAGAACCTGGAATTGAGTTAAAAAATTGTCACGAAGATTTTATGTGGGCGTGCCTGAAATTGTTGCAGCAACGAAGGCTGACTCAAGAGGAGATGTCAAGGACTTGGGTTGCAGAATATTGAAGAGGCTTTGAGGACGTTGTTGGTGGTTGGCATCAAGTCAGTTCTTATTCATTGCAATCCCGTGTGCGGAGAGTTGAACTCCTCCGGAGGGTTTGTGACTTTTCACAGCGAGAGCGCCAGATCTGTCTTCCAAAGGTCCTTGGAACCTACAAACCTTCAGGTGGGTGCTAGTGCTTAACCATTTGTACCATCAGGGACTCCTTGAGTTGGAAGAAAGGGCTAGGTCCTGGAAAATTGTCATTTCAGCAAAGGTAGGTCCTTCCAAAGCAAGGGGAGACTTGTAATTGAGCCGCATGCTCTCTGCTTCATCTGGAAAGTGCGCAGGATCTTGGTTTACTTGAAGTCTCAAGAGAAGGTGGGTTTGTAAAGTGCCAGCCAAGCATCAGGGCCAGTGTCCTCTGGCCGAGGTCAGTTCTAGTTGACAGGCTCTTGGCCCCCAAATGCCCATGGCCCAGAGGACCATGTGGCCGGGGTGCCAGGTGGCCGGGGGCTGGAGGGCAGTTGCTGGGAGCAGGGTCATCAGCACATGTGCCAGCCTTCTCTGGCTCTGCCGCGTATGGACGCCATTCAGGAGGGCGTGTCTTCTCTCCACGGAGTTGTGGGCTCTGCTGAGCTGCCTGTCCTGCCATGTTTCAGACAGACGTGATGCACCAGAACGTGTATGACTACATTCACGTGGATGACCGCCAGGACTTCTGTCGGCAGCTGCACTGGGCCATGGACCCGGCCCCAGTGGTACCGGGACAGCCGCCGCTCCCGGAAACAGGTGGGTCCCCAGGAGCAGTAAGGTGACGTGCTGGGGACACTGCAGTGTGCCCGGGCCGTGGGGGTCGTGGTCAGCACCTGGACTGCATTCAGAGACCTCTGCTGTGTGTCCCAGGCCACCTCCCACACCTGCCGTCCTCCGTGGGCAGTCACATCGGGCGGGTCTCGGAGCATGCGCAGTGCTGGTTCCTTTTCTGCGTGGCGAAGCCACCTCGGTAACTGCAGGGTTTATCTGGGTTTGCCAAGTGGCAAAGGCACACCGTCCAGAAATCCCTCTAGTGCACATTAGATCGGCCTGGAGAGAGTGTGGCTGCCTGTTGGGGCATGTGTGTGTGTGTATGTGTGTGTGTGTGTGTGTGTGTGTTGGGGGGGTGCCCTTCATGCACGGACCCCCTACAGATCCAGGCGCTATTCCTGACCCAGAGGCAGGCCTGTTCTCCTCACTGCTACCAAGGAAAAGGGGCACCGCCACCCTCGACAAGGACAGGCGGCTTTGAGACCCTGAGGCCCTCGGCTCATTCCCATATTTCCAGAGAATTTCTAACAAGTCAAGAAGTCCCCATCTCGACTGACAAACAGCAGTATGATCCCTTTACAGACCCAGCCAGAGTCCCCGAGGAACTGCACGCTGTGACCATACACGCACACGCACACTGAGCTGTTGAAAAGGGTGGCTGGGCTCCCATGCTCTCTGAGCTCATTGGCCGTGTTTGCAGGGACAGGAGAGGACGCTATACTGAGGAGGCTGTTCCAGCCCGGGGGCGCCGGTCCTCCTGCTGAGTTTGCCGCCTTCCTGACCCGCTGCTTCGTGTGCCGTGTACGCTGTCTGCTCGACAGCACATCCGGGTTCCTGGTGAGTGGGAAGGAGGGGAGGGGCTGGGCCATGCACCGGACCCTGGGTTCACTTGCTGTGTGAGGGGTCACTGACTCACTGTGGACTTGGGCCAGGCCGGGCCAGCGTTTCCACAGGGAAGGATTGATTTGCTGGCCTAACAGAACCACAAGTGGGTACTATAATGCGTGGAATCCACAGTCTCTGAGGTCTGCAGGCTGGACATCTGAGATCAGGGTGTCAGCTGTGTGGACCCCGTGGGGACCAGCCAGCTCTCGGGGCACCAGAAACCCTTTGTTGCTTACAGATGCAGTCTCACGTGGCATCTGTCTGTCCCCACTTCTGTCTCTGTGACCATCTCCTTCATATGAGGACACCACTCATGATGAAATTGTCCCACCCTGCTCTGGGACATCTTCTAACCGATAACGTCTCCTAAGCTGAAGCAATAGTATCTTCCCATTAAGTTCTAATGACTTCTAAGACAGACCTTGTTTCTAAACACTGCCATGTTCACTAGTACAGGCTAGCTGGGATGTCCACATGCTTCCTGAGGGACACAGGTCAGTCCACACACAGGTGACCCGAAAGTGCAGAACTCTGACGCAGGGAGGCCCTGTGATGATGTGCGCAAGCGAGTGAGAGAACGGAGCTTCGACCTGCAGCTGCAGACACATGAGAAGAGCTCTGTGAACTTCCTGTTTTAAAATCATGAAAAATCTGCAGTAGGTTTTTATACAAGATGATGCTTATTCCAGACCCATTGTGACTTCACTTAAAGTTCATTTTACAGACTCAGCAAGGAAGTCATGGGAACTCATTGAAAGATTCAGCAACATGGCAGGGCACACTATCAACATAAAAAAATCAGTCGGGTTCATTTGTGCTGATAAAGAGAGCTCTGAAAACAAAATCAGGACAATAATGCCATTTGCAATAACCACCAAAATACTTAAAAATAAATCTAACCAGAGAAACAAAAGACATATGCAGAGAAAACCATAAAACACTACTATAAGAAACTGCAAGAGACTTACAAAAATGAAGGACTATACCAGGCTCATAGATAGGAAGGCTCGACATTGTGAAAATGCCAACACTCCCCAAAGCATCTGTAAATGTCATGCAATCCCAATCCAGATTCCAACAACGTCCTTTAAAGAGACAGAAAAACTAATCAACAACTTTGTATGGAAAGGAAAGAGACCCCAGATAAGCAAAGCATTACAAAACAAGAACAGAATAGGAGGCCTCTCACTTCCTGATTTCAAAACCTACTACACAGCCACAGTGGTCTCAAAACAACCTGGTACTGGTACAGTGAAAGACACTTAGATCAAAGGAACAGAATTGAGAACTCAGCAATAAATCCATTCACCTACGGTCAGCTGATCTTCGATAAAGGACCAAAACCTATGTCTCTTCAACAAATGCTGCTGGCAAAACTGGAAATCCGTTTGAAGTATGCAACAGGACCCATATCTCACACCATCTGCAAAAACGAACTCAACATGAATCAAAGACCTAAATATAAGACCTAGAACTTTATAGATCATCAGTGAAAAAAACGGGCAAACTTAGGGACTCTCATACATGGCATAAATACACCAGACAACTTAACTGCAAACACGCAAACAGCAGAAAACAAAATAGATGACTGGGACCTCCTAAAAATCAGACCCTCACGTGCATCAAAAGCGTTCACCAAAAGAGTAAAAAGAGAACCTACAGAATGGGGAAAAACAGGCCATGACATACATTTCAGACAAGGCGCTGCTGCCTACAATTTCTAGAATATTCCAACACCTCAATAAGAAGACAAAGAATCCAGTTAGAAAATGGGCAGAGGACATGAACAGACATTCTACTAAAGAAGAGATTCAGGCAGCCAACAAACATGGAAAAATGCTCATGATCATTGTTGTTGTTGTGCAGTGCCGTCTTGAGTCGGTTTTGACTCACAGCAACTCTGTATAGGCTTTCTGAAGAGCTGCTGGTAGGTTTGAACCACTGACATTGTGCTTAGAAGTCCAGGACTCATTAGCCATTGGTGTTGCTGTTGTTGTTAAGTGGTGTGGAGTTGGTTCCGACCCATAGCGACCCTGTATAGGGTTTCCAAGGAGTGACTTGTGAGTTTGAACATTGACACCGTGATTCAAACCGACCTTGCAGTCCAGCGCTTTATCCCGCAGCGCCACACTGGGACTCCATTTAGAGAGAGGCAAATCAAAAACAAGAATGAGATTTCATCTTACTTCAGCATTCATTACAAAGGTCAAGAAAACAGAAAAACAGAGGGTGTGGAGCGTATGGGACCCTCCAACCCTGCTGGTGGGACTGTAAAATGGTGCAGCCGCTTTTGCAAGGTTGGAAATAGAAATACTGAATGATCCAGCTATCTCTCTACTTTATAAACCCCCAAGATAAAGAGCCTTAACACGAATACACACCAGGTTCACTGCAGCACTCTTCAAACCAGCAAAAACAATGGAGACCGCCTAAATGCCCGTCGGCAGATGAATGGTTGGACGGACATTGGTACCGACACATAATGGACACTGAAGAATAACAACGAATCTGCAAAACACCAAAGAACCTGGAGGGACCTGGAGGGCATTATGCTGGGTGAAATTAGTCAGTCTCAAAGGGCCACAGACTGTATGGGACCACTTCTGTAAAAAGTCAGGAGAAGGTCTTCATTCTATGATGGTTACCAGGACTGGGAGGGAAGGGAGAATTCTTCACTGGTAAGTTGGGTGTCATGTGCTAATTTGAGTGACAGGGAAGGCAGTTAAAAAGAAAAGGAAGGAGGGGAGGAAATTGCTTCTTCCCTTTTTGGGGCGTTAATTGTACAGAGGGCCACCCGTAGTGTTTCTAGCAGAGCCCAGCTTCCAGCTTTCCACACGTTCCTGGGGTTCCCACTCCTCGTACGTGACTGCCGCCTCAACACGTCTTATACCATTTGGCTTCTGCACAGGAGGAACGGGTGGGAATGAGGTCAGGCTCTTTGTACCAGCTCTATGGAGTCCAGGTGTGGCGCTGTGGGCTAATGCGTCATACTGCAAAGTCGTTTGAACTGCAAGGTCGGTGGTTCAAGCTGCTCTTTGGAAACCCTACACAGGGTCACTATGGGTTGGAATCAACTCGATGGCACTTAACAACAACAACACCAGCTGTATGGCGGGTCTTTCTCACCTTGGTGCTGCCTGAGGACAGAAGTTTAAGTGACTGGTTGGAGGGGAGGTCTGAAATGCTGAGCACCAGTGCGTACCCTCACTTTCCCACACTGTGTTGGATACCACATGTGCTTTGTGGGATCTCAGAACGGTGGCAGCAGGAATGTGGGCAGGAGACTGGCAGCCCCCAGCTCTGGGCTTTACCTGTCACACCACACACCCAGAATCCTCTGCTGCTACGGATGCAGGGAAATCCTCGTGTGTCTTTTAAGCACTCAGTTAACATGCACACAATTTAGAATTCAAGATTACCAAAATCAAAGATATTCTTGTCTTTCAGTTTTACAGTATCTTGTTCTCATTTTTGTGTAACTTAAGGTCATTAGTCCACTGCTTGTCCGTCAGTTTGCCGTACTGTGATGGTTTCCATGTTACTGGGCTGCTGGAAGCTAGGCCACCAGCATTTTAAATACCAGCACAGAGTCCTGGTGTGGCATGGTGGGTCAATGCGATTCAAGCTCACCTGCCGCTCCTCGGAAAACCTATCCAGGGTCGCTATGGGTTGAAACCGACTCGACGGCACTTAACATTAACAACAGGGTCACTCATAGTGGACAGGTTTCAGCGGAGTTTCCTGACTAAGCCAAAGTAGGAAGAAGAGACTCACTTCTGAATGGTGAGTCGCTGAAAGCATTATGAAGAGCATCAGCACATTGTCAGATAAAGTGCCGGAAAATGAAAACATTATAAATAGCCCCAGAGTCCCAGTGTGGTGCTGTGGGATAATGTGCTGGACTGCAAGGTCGGTGGTTCAAACTCACCAGCCGTTCCTCAGAAACTCTATATGGGTTGCTATGCATCAGAACCAACTTGACGACGCTTAACAACAACAATAACAACAAGCTGGCCGACTGATTGGAAGATAGCCATATTTGTGCCCAGTCCAAAGAGAAGTGACTGAATGGAATGTGGAAATCGTCGAACAATATCATTCATAGTTGCCTTAGCATCTCTACATAGTGACCAATTCCACAGAAGGCATCGGCGAAAAACAAGGCTCTTGGTATTAAAGGAGTCCTGGTGTGGCGCTGTGGGCCAATGCGTCAGACTGCAAAGTCGTTTGAACTGCAAGGTCCATGGTTCAAGCTCACCAGCTGCTCCTCGGAAACCCTATACAGGGTCGTTATGGGTCGGAATCAATTCTATGGCACTTAACAACAGCAACATATATTAATGGAATACAAATGGATATCTGTAAACAAACTAAAACAGACCTGAAGGTGCTCACTTATCTCTGCTAAGAAATTTGGAAGACAACTATCTGGCCAGCCGATTGGAAGAGATCCGTGTTTGTGCCCATTCCAATGAGGTGACCCAATGGTATGGGAAAACATTGAACAATATCACTAACATTACATGCAAGTAAAATTTTAACTGAAGATAAAATCAGTTATGACAGTATGCCCACAGAGAACTGTGGGCGTATGTCATAACTGATTTGACAGGCATTTAAACTGAATTCAGACAAGGACGTTGAACTAGGGATATCTGCATTGCTGACATCAGATAGATCTTGACTGAAAGCAGAGACTACCAGAAAGATGCTTACTTGTGCTTTATTGACTACACAAAGGCTTTTGGCTGTGTAGACAGTGACAAGCCATGGATAACATTGGGAAGAATAGGTATTCCAGAACACCTAATTGTACTCATGAGGAACCTATACATAGATTAAGAGGTAGTTGTTCAAACAGAACAAGGGGACCCTGAATAGTTTAATTTAAAATCAGGAAAGGTATGAGCCAGGGTTGAATTCGTTTGCTACACTTATTTTAATCTGTATGCTGAGCTCATAATCTGAGAAGCTGGATTATGTGAAGAAGAATGTGGCATCAGGATTAGAGGAAGACTCATTAACAACCTGAGACATGCAGAGGATAATGCAAGCAAAGAGGACTTAAAATACTTACTGATGAAGATCAAATATTTCAGCCTTCAGTATGGGCTATAACTCAGTGTAAAGAAACCAGAAATCCTCACAATTGGACCAAGAAATAACATCATGATAAGCAGAGAAAAGATTGAATTTGTTAAAACAGTTTGTTTTGCTTGGATCTACCATCAACACTCATGGAAACAGCAGTTGAGAAACGGAATGACGACGTATTGCATTTGGCAAGTCTGCTGCACAAGACCTCTTTAAAGTGTTTAAGAACAATGATACCAGTTTGAGGGCTAAAGCGACGCAAGCATGGTACTTTCAATAGCCTCGTATGTATATGAAAGTTGGACGATGAATAAGGAAGACCATAGACAAACTGATGCGCTTGAGTTCTGGTGTTGGAGAAGAATGTTGCTAGCACTGTGGACCGCCAGAAGAACAAACAAATCTGTCCTGGAAGAAGTACAGTCAGAATGCTCCTTAGATGCTTCGGTGGCGAGACTTTGTCACTCATACTTCGGATCTATCAGGAGGGGCCAGTCAGTCCCTGGAGAAGGACATCATGCTTGGTAAAGTGGAGGGTTAGCGATGAGATGGATTGGCACAGTGGCAGCAGCAGTGGGTTCAAGTGTAACATTTGTGAGGTTGGCGCAGGACCGGACCGTGCTTCATTCTGTTGTGCACGGGGTCACTAGGAGTTGGAACCAACTCGATGGCACCTAACAACAACTAAAAGGTCATTATTATTCATTAGCTGATAGGAATGTTGTCCCTGATTTTTTAAATTAAAGTCATCTCTCCTGAGTTAATAGAAAACTTTTCTTTCCAATGACACACATTGGTCTAAGCTGCACTGGAATTTGACTGGGCACCCAGGCAGAGACTGAAACGTAGATAAAACTGCAAAACAAATGGGTGAATGAAGGAAATGAGCAAGGTTGCCATAAAACAAACAAAATAAGTGTCTCCTTATGCTTCCTACCAGCACTTGTGTCTCCCCGACTGCATTTACCAAAGTGCCGGGAGTTGGAACACAGCCCCTCCCAACTTGAGCCCGTGTGTCTGTGGGAGTCACCACTTCCACATCTGGACAAGGTGCTGCCCACAGAGCCAGCTTGCGCTGCCCACGAAAGCCTGATGTTAACTTTTCAGAAGTTCTCTCATCCTTTTGCTGCTATTCTGGGGGCTTGAAATCATCTGTGGTGGGAGTATTTACACAACAGACTGACAAGCACAACAACGCAGAGCTCTTCTCCTAGAGAGCTGGCTGTGGGACATGTGTGAGCTCACTCCTGCCTTGATTCTCCACACTGGGCATGTATGTCATCAGCAGATGGCCGGTGATCTGCCAGTGTCCATCCTGTGAATAAATCCATGGTCAGATGGATAAAAGAGTGAGTGGATGGAAAGCTGGATGGATGAGTGAATGGATAAATGGATGGACAGACTGATGGAAGGAAGCCTGAATGAATGGATGGAGATGGGTGGATGGATGGATGGATGGATGGATG
>NW_006408942.1:936113-947980 GCF_000296735.1 Chrysochloris asiatica | reverse complement strand
TCAGACTGATGGACGAAAGTGTGAATGAACAGATGGAGATGCTTGGATGGATGGAAGGGTGAATGGATAGATGGATAGATGGAAGGAAAGGATAGAGGGAGGAAGGGTAGATTGGATGGACTGAAGGAAAGGAAGGACAGGTGGTCTGACAGAAGGATGAATGTCCAGATGCATAGATGGGAGAAAGGAAAGAAGGCTGGGTGGGTGGGAGGAAGGACTGGAAGAGTGGGACCATGCTATGGTGTTAGTCTTCCATCTAGGATGCAATGCCCAAAAGGCACTTGTACCTAACCCAGTCATAGATCCACCTTCCCACATAAAGAAAACCTTTTATGTTCTCTTATCACAATCTCCTAAAGAATTCGCTGGCTTTCTGGTTTCACGCTCTAGATAAATGAAATCTAGTTGTCCCTAAGTGTTGTCACTATAAATGTAGAATCATGATTTCCAAGTGGAGTGAATGCTCACATGGTCCTCAGAGATAGCCTGCCTGGGCTGATGGCTCTGAGGTGGGCTGGGTCGAGGTGCTCTCATGCACACCTGTGTGGGTCACCAGCACACGTAGGAACACACTGGCCAACTGCTGAGTGACCACAGCTCTGGCCCCTGAAAATGTGAGTCGGCCCTTGTGCCCAGGGACCACGCTGCTCACTCACTTTTTCATCTCTGTCTCTGTAACGCCAGACCATGCAGTTTCAGGGAAAGTTGAAATTCCTGTTTGGCCAGAAAAAGAAGGCGGCATCGGGGACGGCCCTGCCCCCCAGGCTCTCGCTCTTCTGCGTGGCTGTACCAGTCCTTCTGCCCGCAGTGGCAGAGATGAGGATGAAGACGGCACTGGTTCGGGCCAAGCCCAGGGTGGATGTTGTGGCCACCGCAGACACCAAGTAAGATCCGTCGGCGGGTGGGTTCTTAGTGTGGTCTTCAAATCGCTACAACAGAATGTTCCTTGTATGTCCCTTCTTCATTTTCAACAGGTGACAAACCCTGCTGTCGTTGAAACTAGAGGATGATGTAGACAACAGTTGTTAGTAAAAAGAAAGGCTTTTCAAACTCACGTTTGCCAAGTGTGGTACCAGACGCAGCCTAGGGATGTGCCCTGGGGGTGAGGGTGGGGGCCCCTCCCTCACACAGAGCCTTCCGCTGCTGGGAGAAATGCTGAGAGGAGGCCCAAGCCTACCCTAGAGCTGGTGCAAGTGGTTAATGCCCTTGTCTACTCAGAAAAGTTGGATGTTCCAGTCCAGTCTGCTTAGAGAATCCTCAGAAGAAAGGCTTGATGTCCACCTTCAGGAAAATCAGCCCCTGACAACCCCGCGGAGCGCAGGTCGACTCTGACACACATGGGGTGGCCATGAGTTGAGTCTAGTTCACATTAACTGGGGATGGCTGGGGTCAGGACCCCCCCACACCCACTTTCTCCCTGCTCCACTGGCCCACTCAGCCTCTTTGATGTATGTGTATACTTCATCTTCATTTATTGCTTCAGAATTTTCCGGTTTTTTTCTTTGATGTGCTTTGAAAACAGTTTGGCTTTATTTTTGTAACTGAAATTCACTTAATGAGCTTTCTCCTTTCTGTTTGCTTTCCAGTCTTAAAAATAGCAAACCAAAGGGAGGGATCTGCCACTTAGGTCTGAGTGGACGCTGCCGCGCCGCCTAGCGTCTGTGCAGGGAAGTGCGCAACGCGGCAAGCCACGATGCTCCTGAGGCCTCACTGCGCTTGCGCAGAGCAATCTCCCGCGCTCCTCTTTTTGCACAGGTGGCGCTGAGGCCGGGAAGGCAGGTGTGGGGTCAAAGGGGATGCTGGCCGCACCTGATTCCGTGCGCCTGCCCATACACACGGTTCATGGTGTGTGAGAATTACATAAAGTAAGGCATTTGAAGGCTCGCATACGCCATCGGAATAAAGACCGAGTGGTTAAAGTGTTAGGTTGCTAGCTATGGGGGTCCGTAGCCCCCGCCTCGAGGGAGTAAGATGAGGCAGCCGTCGAGTCGTTGTATAAGGTTTCCGAGGAGCGGCTGGTGAACTTGAACCGCCGACTTTGAGGTTCACAGGAACTTTGCAGTGCAGCGCGTTGACCCACAGCGCCATACCAGAGCCTTGGAAATCCTGTACAGCTGTTCCAGTCTCTTCTATGACTTCTTGTGGTGCGTTTAGATTTTAAATACTAGATAGCATATCAGAAGGGATAAAGGCGAGCCTTTCTGCCCTTGTAGTAAAGATTTACAGCCTCAGAAACGTTATACAGGGGGGCGATGAGTTGGAACCGATTCCGTGGAGCACAATCATATCATAAGGAGCCTAGTGTGGTGCTGTAAGACAAGCACTGGACTGCTAATTTAAAGGTGGGCGGTTCAAACCCACCAGCCACTTCTCGGAAACACTATACAGAGTCCCTATGAGTTGGAACTGACTCACTGGCACACAACAATAACAAACTATAATAAAGAGGATGATTAAAACTCAGAGAGAAGGCTCAGGGAAGAATGGTGGCTGTAGGATAAGCACTGTACAGCTAAGCCCAACATCAGCGGTTCAAACCCGACGGCCACTCCTCGGAAACCCTATACAGGGTTGCTAGGAGTCAGAACCGACTTGAGACACTTAACACCAACAGCCACCCCACCGTTTTAAAGTGAAACCAGTGGTTTCTCTTGACTTCCTCTTCCATTCGAGTTAACTTTGACTTATGGGGATCCTCCGTGTATTAAAGTAGAACTGGACTCCGTAAGGTTTTTCATGGCTGATTGTTTTGAAGTGAATCACCAGACCTTTCTTCTGACGCACTTCTGGTTTGTTGGCTTTTTGACTTCCCGCCCCCTCCCCTGGACTGAATTCCCAAGTCAGCCCTCAATGTGTGCACCATAGTCCTTCCTTCTGAGCTCTAGGCCATGCAGGGCACCAGATAACTGGGAAGGGTTCTCTTTTTGGTCATTTCAGAGTCTTTTACAACTTTTTCTGATAGGGACTTTGTGACGTATTTTCATTTTGGTCTCTGCAGGAAGAAAAACAATCATTGTGTTTTTAGGTGCCATCGACCCAGTTGCTTCTGACTCATAGTGACCGTCTGTGCCATCCCACAAGCGTTGTGTGTCTGCGACCATTGTCATTGTCACTGCAAATCCGTCTCCTTGGGGGTCTTCCTCTTTTTTCTGACCCTCTACCAAGCATAGTGGCCTTCTCCAGGTCCATCCTGATAGCATGTTCAAATTAAGAGAAACAAAGTCTCAACATCCTCCCTTCCAAGGAGCTTTCTGACTGAGTTTTCTTCCAATACAGATTTGTTTGTTTTTCTGGCAGTTTGCAGTATTTCATTTCTTGGCGACTATCATAATTCAGATGCATAGATTCTTCTCCTGTCTCCCTATCCATTGTTCACGTTTCACATGTATATGAGGCTATTGAAACTAGCAGGGCTTGGGGCAGGCACCCTAGTCCTCTGAACACTTTAAAGGCTCTTGTGCAGCACATTTGCTTAGTGCACTATGCCATTTGATTTCTTGACTGCTGCTAACATGAGTGTTGGTGGTGAATCCAAGCAGAATGAAGTCCTTGACAACTTCAGTCTTTTCTCTGCTTTTCATGATGTTATTTATTGGCCCAGATGTGAGGATTTTTATTCTAAGAATTTAAAGTTGTTCTATGTGTGACACTGTAGAATAAGCACCTGACCCCAAGGTCGGCTTGAATCTCAGGTCGGTGGTTCAAGCTCACCAGCTGCTCCTTGGAAACCCTATACAGGGTCACTATGGGTCAGAAGCAACTGGACAGCACTTAACTATGTGCCCTTGTATGTGTATATGTTTTCTGAATTAAATTCTTTAACCCTTGTTGGCCTGAAAATCGACACGGCTGCTCATTTTTAGCAAATCTATAGGAGCTCTGGTAGCGTAGTGGTTACGAATTGGGCTGTGAACCTTAAGGTCAGCAGTTCGAAACTCCCAGCCGCTCCGTGGGAGAAAGATGAGGCTTTCTACTCCCGTGAAGATTTACAGCCTCAGAAACCCTGTACAGGGTCATTAGGGGTCGGAACTGACTCGACGGCACTTAACAACAACAACATCACCGAGGAAAAGCCATAAGGCTGCGTTCAGTCGTCCACTGCGCAGTGACGCTGCCATTGGCAACTCACACAACTAACATGCATTGTCTGTTCTTCCCAGGGCGAAAGCGACCACGAGTCAGTGTGAGTCTGGGCTGCACCGGAAGCCTAGTTACTTTGCAGGTCAGTTTTGAACTCACTGTCGGATCCCTTTCAAATGGGGACAATGCGTTTCCCTCTCTCGGCCTTGCTTTTAGCAAGGGCTCCGCCTGCTCCATGGAAACCCTGGCGTATTCCGTGGCGTCTATGGGAGAGGGGATGTCATGTCTGCTAACTGTGGGGGTGGTTACCTGTCCCTGTGCCTTGTCCCTGGACCAAGAATGCCATGAGTTCGGGGACAGTTCATGGCACATAGGGACAACCCCTGCTCCTTTCCATATCTCCACAGGAAGGAGCAACGGCGACAAGGACACCTCAGTGTTCAGAGCACACACGGACACCGACCGCTGGGCCCGGGCTCCATCTAGGGCCTCGTGCCTGTGTCTTGGTGGTGCCGACGTCACCCTGGATCCTGAGGGGGCTGCAGGGTAAGTGGGGCCAGGCAATACTGTCCAGCTCTGGTCTCTAGGATGCCTCAGTTGAGAATGGAGGTGGGGGGTACACTGAAGAACAAAGAAAAGAGGGATTGGCCAAGTCTCTGGTCTGTCTAGCTGTATGCAACAACCAACCTCGATTTTTACTGCTGCACGCAGACACACAGAGTGCGTGCCAACCCCCCCCTCCCCCCAAGGAGCTGGGACAGCGGGGCACAGGCTGCTCCTCCCCTCCCCCAGGCAGCCTCTCCGAGAGGCTGCCTCTGCTGACAAGACCCCGAGCCGCCCGAGGCCCCCTCAGACTCAGTGGGAATGCACTGGATGGGCTCCCAGTGCCTGTCTGGGCAGACGGAGTTCCCAGGGAGGTAATCATTACATGCTCAACTACTAGCGGACAGGTTGGCAGTTTAACCCACCCAGAGGATCCTTGGAGAAGAGGCCTGCAGATCTGCTTCTGAAAGACCACCTCCCTGTAGAGCAGTTCTCCCCTGAGCCACAAGGGGTCGCCCTGAGTCGGAACCTGGTCACAGGCTACACATGCTTCTCTCTTTGCTTCTTTTGTTGGATTTTGACCCACTTACTGTAGGGATGAGGAGTGCTGGTGGCACTGTAGGATAAGTGCTGGACTAGTAACTACAGGGTCAGCAGTTCAAACACACCAGTCTGCTCCAAGGGAGAAAAAGGAGGCTTTCTGCTCCTATAAAAATGTACAGCCTCAGAAAACCTGTACCTGGTCACTGTGAGTCGGAACCAACTCGACAGCCCCTAACAACCGTAGAGATGTGCCTCACTCTGATTGTACACTGTCCTAACCACTGTTTGAAGTCCCGAGGTAAGTAAGGATTCTGGAGAAGTCAGTGAGTGTGGGGCCTCCTCTCCCGTGGCCGTGAGCTGCTGCCGTGGTACCCGGGGCTGGCTGTGCTGCTTGGTAGTGTGGACTCCTGGCTAGAGCTGGGCCGCACCGGACACCCAAGGCACTGAAGTTCTGACCCGGCCATCGTTTGTCTACTCGACATGGGACAGGCCAAACTGTAAGAATAAATACAAAACAAGGGCATCTTTCAAATAATGAGGAAGACCGCGTTGACGCGGCTTTAGACGCAACCCATCTGCACCACACGTCTTGTGGGCCCAGCACAGGATGGGGCACAAGTGTGTCTTCAGTAAATATGTGTTGCCGTTGACAAACGCTGGAATCTCTCGTTGCTGCAAACGGAGGACGCGCTGGACTCCTAACCACTCAGATGTGCTTCAGAAGAAATGCCTGGCAGTCTGTTTATGAACGTTTACAGGCGCTGAAAACCCTATGTGGCACAGTTCTGCTCTGATGTACGCAGGCAGCACTTAGTGTGTTGGAGAGCATGGTGCTGAGGCTGAGTATGGGTTCTAGGGATGGGAGAAGAGTTCCTCCATATGAACACATGGATGCTGGTACCAGACCTCGGGCCTGTCATGTGGGAGAAATGGGGTAGGGTGGGGAGGGGCCTGGATGAACTATCACCCTAATTTTGTCCCTGCTTTGGGAACCCCCACTCAAGGGCTCCACTGGGTCACTGTCCCACTGCTTTGTCTAATGGGTTCTGTCTTCTCTGCCCGGACAGGGACAAAGAGACCCGAGGAAGGATGCTGAGTGGCCCCTCGGGAGTAAGGGGACAGAGGGGAGTCCACACATACAATTGCCACTTTGAAGCCGCAGCAAAGATGAGGCATCTAGGCTGGCCAGCAGAGCGTTACAACCAGGGCAGCGGAGTGAAGCTGGAGCTGGAGCCCTGTCGGAGTGGCTCCTCTGTGCGGGCCGAACCCCGGGGCGCCTGTGTGCCCTACCCAGGCATCCAGGGCACTTTCAATGCAGGTGGGGTGGTTGCTTTCAGAAATACACCGAGCACCCACCCACTGGACGGTCCCCCCAGCGCCCACTGTGACCGGACCAGCAGGTCTTGGCTGGATTGTGACCAGGCCCTTGGGCCCCCACCCACTAGCTGCCACCTTCCCCAGGGCAGCATGGAGAATGGACTCCCTCACCCTGTGATGCAGCATTTTCCCTTGGGGGGCTATCCCAGTGAGGACACCAAGTTGCAAGGTGCCCCCGTGCCCCCTGGAGCCTTGTGCAACTCCATGTTGTCACTGGATGTTCCCATCAAAGTGGAAAGCGATTCTGGTTCCGAGGAGGCATCGGATGGCTACGCGGTGCCTCCGGGCCAGGTATGGCTGGGAGCCAGTGACCTGCCCAGGAGACACCCAGTCACTTTCCCTAACAGGATGCTCCTGAAGGCTGAGCCGGACCTCCCGGGGCACCTGCACCCCTGCGCGGACTCCAAGCACCTTGCCTATGCCCCGCACTTCGGGCCTAACTACAGGGCCACCGCCAGACCCGGACCCTTCTACCCGGCTAGTTGCGCCTGCTTGGAGCGCGGGCGCGGCCATTCGGGCTTGGAGCTTCCCCGCCGCGCGCAGCAGGACCTCGCAAGCCCCCAGTGTACGCTGCGGCTCGATGCCAGGGGGTCTGCGCCCGTCGTAAAGCGCGAGCCCCTGGACTCGCCGTCGTGGGCCACGCACAGCCAGGCTGGGGTGCCGGCGTTGCTCTCCAAAAGCGTCCTGGCGGCGCCGATCCCTTCCAAAGCCCCGGAATGCACTTTCCAGCCGTAGCTGGGCGGCCGGTCCAAGTCGGAGGCGGGCCAGGGATTGGGACATTAGGTGAGCGACATCGTGTATCCCTTGAACGCAAAGTGGACTCCAAGCCTTTCCATGTGACAGCACTTTTCTTGGAAGAACTGCGTTGTTGTACTGCGCCAGCCTCGGCTTCGGAGTTCGCACTGCGCCGTCCCGCCATCCGCGAGGTCAGACGCTTGGCCTGGGGCTTCCAACGTTTCCCTTGCAAGCCCGCCCTCTGCCGGTGCGCGGAAGGCAGGACTGACTGGTTGTAAAGCAGCCGGTAAACTCAAGCTTTAACTCCGTAGGCTAAAGGTGAACGTCCCCTGTTCATGGAAGAAATCCAGAAAGTCCCAAGTACTGCCACAGTGTCAAAAGCAGCCATGGGCGCCTGGCCCCGCATTTCCTACAGCCTGCGACCTGTGGTCAGTGGGTGGAAAGTGACACCCACTGGAAAGTTCCTTCTGGAAATGTCTCCGGAGATGGCAGGTGATGCTCTCCTCCCTCTCTCTGGACATAATGTAATACAGAGGTTACCGAGGCCCGCATTGGAGGTAGAGAGGAATACAAAATACAGAAAAGAAATAGGAAGTCAAGTTGTCTGTGTTACAGCTCTTCTCAATTCTCAAACCCAGTTCCTCTCCCACGAGGAAACCCTGATGGCATGGTTGTTAAAACATTTGGCTGCTAACCAAAAATTCTGGTGGTTCAAACCCACCAGCGGCTCCAAGGGAGTTTGCTGTGGCAGTTGCCTTGGAAACGTGGCTTTGAGTCTAAATCAAAAACGGAATGCATCCTTGAACGGTGTTCTGGTGCCACAGTACTTAAATGCTTGTCTGCTAACCAAAGGTTGGCAGTTCAAACCCACCAGCTGCTCTGTGAGAGACAGATGAGGCAGTCTGCCCTGCCTTCCCGGGAAACTATTAGAGACGAGGAAGACAGATGATGCATATTAAAGGGATTTTTGGAAAATCCTTAAAGGTTATCATTCTGACTGCAGAGAATGGAAACAAAAGCATTAATCAGGAAATCAGTGTCAACAGCCCATAATGCACACTAAGGGGTTAACAGGACAGGGTCTGGCAGAGGCCCAGCCCAGCTATGCAGAGCAGTCCAGGGACAGCACGCCAGGGCCTCAGGGGGCTGGACCCCTGACAAGGGCATCTGCTCCGGAGCCGGCTCCCCTCAGGGTCTTCTTTATCCACTGTCCAGCTTTCATATGCCTGTGAGGCGTTTGAAAAGACCACGGCTTGAGTCCGGTGCACCTTAGTCCTCAAGCTGACACCTTGGTTTTTGAACACCTTAAAGAGGTCTGGTGTAGCCAATACACTGGTGGATTTCTTGACTGCTACTTTCGTGAGTGTTAATGGTTGATCTGAGCACTAGGAAGTCTTTGACAATTGACACTTTTTAAAGTTTTGCTAAAGTAGAAAACCCACAAACCCACCGCTGCATTGCTTCCGGCTCTTAAGGACAGTAGAACTGTCCCATAGAGTTTCCAAGAATGTTGATCTTTATGGGAGCCATACCTTTCCCCTACCATGGGACTGTGACTTTGGACTGTTGACCTTTCGGTTAGTAGCCAAGCATATTACCCATGATGCCACTCACAGGGCACCTTTGCTAAAGTAGAGGGTCAGAGAAAATGACAAGCCCCTCGGTGAGATGGACTCCCACTGTGTGCAGCCAGACCAACAACCATGAAGCTGGTGCAGGAGTGGGAGGCTTTCGTCCGTTTTGTGAATGGAGCTAAACATTCAGGAACTAAATACAACTGGAACTAAAACAACAAGGAAAGACACGTGACCAGACAGATAGACTCTAGAGGCGTCTGGGATCCCTGGGACCTACGGCCCAAGCCTCAGACTCAACCAATGAGCTGCAGTCCTGGAGCCTTGGGTGAAAGCGTCTGTGGAGGAGACTTTCTGAAGCACAGGCGGGCTTCTTCCCCCAACAGACCCCTTCCCCACTCCGTCTGCAGCCTCCCAGAAGTGTGGTCATCAAGCTGCAGGTGGCTGATGGGCAAGGAGTGTTGTTCTGTTGGGCTGTCAGCTTTGTGGGTTTATATTCTGGAGCCACCCAACATTTTTCGGGTTCCTCATGCACAGAGGCCCAGTGTTGCATCCGTGGTCCTGATGGACTGCCTGTCCCTTTTCCTGCCTGGTCCATCAGGCGGGCAACAGAAATTCCCCAAGTCCAGCACTTTAAAAAACATCTCCATGTCTCCCTTAAAATACTGTGTGGGGAGGATGATGATGGAATGTGGGAGGTTTCCTGAGTCCTGCTTTAAAACGCCATGCCATCCTATTAGCTAGAGGGTTCCCTCCGCTTTACGGTAGTTAGTTACTGTTGTTAGGACCATCAGTCGATTCAGACTCAGTGATTCCGTACAGGGTTTCTGAGGCTGTAAATGTTTACACGAGCAGAAAACCTCATCTTTCTCCCGAGAAGCAATTGGTGGGCTTGAACTGCCAACCTTGTGGTTAGCTGTGGTGCTCCATGAACTTCACGAAATAGCTGAAAAATTATTAGAACCAAATATAATGTGGGAGTGGGGTCTGAAGGGGAGGTAAACATGTATATTTTTGCAGTTTCTAAGGGGGAAAAGCTGTCAGTAATTTCCAGTGAATTGTTGGATTTTTAAACTGATAAACTTTCATAGCACTTTTTGTCCAATACTCTTAGTGCCTTCAGAAAGAGCTTTCAAATCTCTTTCTGATACTGTGGTTTGTATGAACTCTTGATGTTGACATGCAGTGTTGAATCCATGATTTCCCAAATGAAGCCTTTTGACTCCCTTTCAGGTGTGTGTGGCTCATTGACATCCAAATGCCGTGCGTCACTCCTAGGTAGAAGGTGGTCACCAAACATGCGCGTATGCTGGACAGGAGTCCTGCTGAGGAGGAAGGACAGACAGCCTGGGTGCTCCTCACTGTCACGAGACTCCCCTCCCTGCACATCTCCTAGCTGCTCTCCAGCCCCATCGCTGAGGGGCTGCGTGACCCAGCCTGGGTGTCTGCCTCATCTTGTGAAGGCAATGGGAAGGCAGAACTGGGGGTCCCACTTTGATGGTGCGTTTGGGGTCTGAGCACCTAGGCAAAGGGCCTTCCTGGTGAAGGGTGCAGGAGCGGTGGGCCTGGGACACCACGCCCCATGCAGAGCCTCAGCTTCTGGCTCACTGAGCTGAGACCCAACCAAAGACCACATTAAATGGAACAAGTTCCAGGACTCTGCCCCATACAGAACCTGAACATGCCCCTACAGTGGCAAATGAAGCCCCACCGGGTCATCTTCGTCCTCCTTACATGCCGCACTTAGCAGGGCCATCCCCAGTCATGTCCTGGCCCACTTTGAGCCTCCCAAGTTCTTCCCAGGTGAGACCTACTCTTCATTTCCTGCACCTGCTGGGTCACCAGGATGGGTCCCTGTCTGTTCCGCCCACCGACATTCTACCTTGCCTCTGGTCCACCCTCCTCCCCTCATGGTCCACCCCTTCCATCAGCCACAGAAGCTCCCTCCTCTCCCCATCAAAAGCCTCACAGTGGAGTCCTATGTTGTGTAGATGGGGTTCATGTCATGCACCCATTAGAAGAGGAAATAAAGGTCCAGGAACATAGGGAAGAGACTCAAAGGAAACACATGAGGTGAGGGCCCAGCTGCCCACGAAGCCCATTGTGAGCCTGAACCCCATACTGAAAGACCCTTAGGCCAGAGCTGGAGTGATGTGTGACTGACTTCCCACCAGAGGGCAGCCTGGTGGCAGCTCGGGCCAACAGATCTCATTCCTGGAATTCCTGTTTCTCCTCCTCTGACTCAGGCCCATTGCTGTTTCTTTATGAACATAAAACTACCAGAATAACAAATGTAGGTCCGATACCCAGATTGAACAAAAGCCAATGCTTTGGAGTCCTGCTGTGGCACTATAGGATAAGGCCACTTTAAACCACAAGGTCAGTGGTTCAAACTCACCAGCCACTCCTCTGAAGCCCTGTACAGGGTCGCAGGAATTCACTTGAAGGCATTAACAACAACAGTGCTTTGGATATTGTGATAGTGTATCAATTTGGGCCAGAATTCTCAATGGTTTGTCAGTTAAGATGTAGTAACCCCCGAGGATTAGATCTGCTATGAGCAGCCAATCAATTGAAAGGCAGTTTCCTTGGGGGTGTGGCCTGCTTCTAATAATTGGACACTTGCTTGCTTTTGCTGGGTCTGGATCCTGCATCAGGTTTGTCATCTGACCTCTGCACTAGAGTTAGGAGCCTGCCCTCTTACCTGATGACCTTGGATTCGTTCACATCTGCTGCCTGACCTGCCCATCTTGAGTTGGTCGGCTCCTGCAGTTAACGTGAGTCAGGAGAAGCCTTCCGCCTGACATCTGATTCATGAACTTGAAACTTGTCTGCCTCTACAGTTGTAGATATAAATTCTCTTCAAACTCACCAGCCACTCCTCAGAAGCCCTACACCAGGTTGCTTGGGGTTGGAACTTACTCTATGGCATTTACCAACAACAACTCTCTCCACAGCACACAACAACAACATATAAATCTTAACGGCAGCAGAGAGCCTCATCTTTCTCCAATG
>NW_006408942.1:922519-935758 GCF_000296735.1 Chrysochloris asiatica | reverse complement strand
CTTTCTCCCGCAGAGCAGCTGGTAGTTTCGAACTGCTGACCTTATGGTTTGCAGCCCGATTCGTAACCACTACGCTACCAGAGCTCCATATATATATGTTGTTGTTAAATGTCATATATATAAATGCTTCACTGGGTTTGTTTCTCTAGAGAACTCACACTAAGACAGATGCATATTGGTTAAGGAATTAAACACTACAAGTGCACTCTCCCTCCATCCTCCCATCTTTCCCTCCCTAGATGGAAGCGGTCCTGAAGCCCAGCCGTGCCATTCTCTCCTGCTGTTAGCCTTGGAGTACATCTCCATTTCCCCGCAGCAATACACACAGCTCTTAAGTGAAATTGTGCTTGTTTTTAAGATTCTTATTCACGGTGATACACAAATGCATAGGGTCTGACTGTGGCATGGTGTTCAGTGAGGAGGGGACCCCTTTTCTACCCTTCCGCTGCAGGGCATCTCCAGATCCCCTCTACCCACTCAGCACAGCCTGGACCTGACTGCCCACTCTTCCGGGGCCCGAGGTAGGCGACAAGACCTACACTGAGACATGGGGGTGGCATGTGCAGTGTTCTCTAAAGAGGGGACCAGGCTGTCATTCCACAGCCCCGACAGAGACCTCAGTGACTCACAGCCCATCAATACACAGCATTAGCAGATGTCTGAATTTGATCTTCTGAGGGGAAGGAATGAGAGGTGTTTCATGAGCCTTTCATGAATTCCTCATTCATTCAACAGTTTTATTATTTGCTCAGTTGTTGATGAGTAGCAGGTACTGTGACTGTGCTGGGGACACTTTAGGGAACACAGGAAGCAGAATTCCGGTGTGTGTGTGTGTGTGTGTGTGTGTATGAAATTGGGTCAGACCACACACACCACCATGTAAATTCTATAATGCATTCACAAGGGACTTGTCAAATACAGTAAATGGAACCATCTGTGATGCCCACTGGCACTCATGCCACCTTTCGAGTCTCCACATTCTGGCGAGCCAAGCACACTGGGAAGGTGCCCTATGAAGCAGGACTGAAAGGGACAGAGTCCGCAGCAGGACTGGCGCGGGGGCTAGGGGCATGGTCTCCGGGCGCTGGAGGCTGACAGGGATTGCCCCTCAGCCCTGTGAATGCTGTTGGGAAGGTGCTGTTGTTGTAATAATCTTTCTTTTAAAGTTGGTAGGTCTTGTATCTCTGGCTATTCTTAGGAATTTTACTTTGTCTTTGATGTACTGTTAGGAGATGTTGCGCTTCTTGAATCTGAAGGTTCATCTCTTTCATCAAATCTAGACAATGTGCAGCCTTGTCTCCACTGAAACTGTCAACTGTGTCTTTCCACCCTCTCGATTCTATTCCCTGGACTCGGGTTAGGAGGACTCCGACCCTTCCCTGGACTCGGGTTAGGAGGACTTTGATCCTTCCATGCTAGGCTCCAGGCCTTGTAACCACTCCCATTTCTCAGCTCTTTATTACGCTGGATTCTCGGATACATCTTTTAACTCATTATCTCCTGTTGTGTCTAGGGGTCTAATCCTGCTTTAAAAATAAAAAAAGTTTTTATTGTGAGTTGAGTGATAATATGCTTGGGAGAAGATTGGTTCTACACTCATGTTTTATTTTATTGCAATGATTACAATCCCCTCCATGCATCATCGTTCAACAGTATTTACTTCTATACTCTTTGTTGTTGTTTTTTTTAGATGTACACAAAAACACTCAGGAATATAAACTCATTTAAACAACCAAAGGGCACATTCTGCAAGCCTGCCTCCTGGATGCCAGAACTCAGTCTTTCTCTTTCCATGAGTCTAGAATCCGCAGCTGCTCTATCTCTCCATGCCATCACCTCTGCCATGGGTCCATCTTGGTGTCGCTGCTTCTCTGGTTAGGGTCCCATATTCCATTCATGCTCTTTTCTCTTGATGGTCCAAGCGTCCTGTTTTTGGACTGTAAGATAACCCTGCTTTGTAAGTGTTGGTTGACTGTCACGCAAAGTGAACCATTCCCATGTGTGTTTTCAGTTTTTCGCTGGCATCATTTCTTTGGTGTGGGTAAGGGTGAAGGGTTGTTCTTATGTGCACTCAAGTTGATTCTGACTCATAACAACATATAAGAGCGTGGAGTTTGCCTCACAGGGTCCCCTAGACTGTTATCCTTTTAGGAGGAGATTGCCAAGTCGTTTCTCCCAGACGCTGGTAGGTTAGAACCTCCAACTTTAGCAGGTGAGTGCATCACTTTAGTGATACTGGGGCTCCTTTGTGCTCATCCCGACATGCTTTTGCATTTGCGCCTTGCATGGTTGAGGAGCGTCTCTGCATATATTCCTGAGTTTGCATCTGTTAAGGGATGACTTGTAGCCCTGACTTCCAGGCAGAGGGCGTTCCTGAACCAATAGGTTTTGCAGAGTTCAATGAGTAAACCCAAGGGACCTGCAGAAGCCCGGGTTCACAGACAGCAGAACCCAGTACGAGGGCAAAACGGACTTGTCTTTTGCTTCGTTAAGGATTTCTTTTTCTGGCCCACCTCTAAAGGAGGGGTTGGCCTGCGGGGCATGGGTCCTGCATTACGACGGCCACCCGACCATGGAGAGCAGCCCACCAAGCCACGTCCCTCACTCACAGCGTCCGCCGGGCCCTTCCGGTTGCGTTACAGGAAGCGGAAGTTCCCCGCACCGCCCGCTTCCGGCCGGGAGCGGGGAGCGGCGACCTGTGGGCGGTGAGGCGCGGGGACGGCGGCTGTCGGTGGTCGCCTGTGGCCCCGGCCTGGGCGTGCGGAGCGGGAGAGGTCACGGCGGAACGGGCGTCCGGGGCGGGGGCGAAGCAGCTGACGGCGAAGACGCTCGGGTAAGACGGCGGAGATGCACCGAGAAGCCGAGGGCTGGAGGCAGTGTGCGGGCCCCGGGGTGGTGACAGTGTGCGGGGCCGTGTCCTCTCAGGGTCCCCGGGGTGGTGGCAGTGTGCGGGGACCCTGCATCTGTGTCCTGGGGGCTGGCTGCTACACTGGCGCGGCCCAGGCTGCTGTCCAGGCTTGGGGACGACCAGGACTTAGAGAGGGCCCTGGGCCACCAGGAGTGACCCAGGTTCCCCATTGCGCCCCTGCCGTGTGACTAAAGGCGGCTTTCTGGCCGATTACCGCATTTGTCTGTTTGCTTTGCGTGGAGCATTTTGCCTTTCTAACCCAGCTCGCGCCCTCTCCTAGTATGCCAGAGACCGTGTCGCCTCCTTTGTGACCATGGAGGAGACAAATCGGGAAGCTGTTGCGACCGCGGTCCAGAGGGTAGCTGGGATGCTGCAGCGCCCTGACCAGCTGGACAAAGTGGAGCAGTATCGCAGGAGAGAGGCTCGGAAGAAAGCCTCAGTGGAGGCCAGACTGAAGGTATGCGAGCCCACAGTAGGCAGAGGCTGAAATCGCCACTTTCCATTCCTTTACTCAGCGATTCAGTGTTGTGTGCCTACTGTCGTCGTCGTTGTCATAACTGTTGAGCTGGACTTTGTGATGATACGGAAAAGGGAAGCTGCAGTGGACTTGTCTTAACAGGTTATTTCCACCACAATATCAGTGGTCAGTAGCTGTACAAAGACCATCTGGGGCATATGGAAAATAGCCCGGTTGGTAGCATGCCTAGCTCCTCCAGGAGCCAGAGGGACGGGCGACGGCCATCCTCGCTCCCTGGACGCTGTCTGTGGAACTGCAGTCCAGCAAGCGCAGGGTGCGGTCCTTTAGCAGGTGCCCCACGCCCGGGCGCCTGGCCTTGGGCCAGGGAGGAGGAGGAGAGAGCAGGAACACTTGGTAAGAAGGTGTGAAAGGGAGGCTGAAGAAAGGCCTTTAAACAAAATCTTCTGAGGGTTAAATCATTTTACTTTTAGTTGTTGTTGTGAAGTGCTGTTGAGTCGGGTCTGACTCAAAGTAACCCTGTATACGGCTTCTGAGGACTGACTGGTGAGCTTGAATCACCAGCCTTGCAGTTCAGATCGACTGCAGTCCAGTGCCTCACCCCGCAGCTCCACAAACAGCGATTGATAGCAGAGCTTGGATTTGATCTCGGCAGTCTAGTCGAGAATTTATGTTATTTAAATATCAATTATTATACTGGCTAGCTGTAAGATGAGAAGTCCAGGGTAGAAACTAGTTTGGTCTCACAAATTGCAGGGCCACTGAAAAGTGACAGAATCCAGTTTTGGCGAGGTCTAAGGATGACCAAGTTCATTTATTGTTGTGGTTTTATGCTTCCTTATTTTCTGGGCTCTGCAAAGAACTGTGTGTGCAATTCTCTTTCTCTTCATTTTGTGGTACTTTTCTGCCTTCTAGAACATGATAATCAAAGCTCTTGTTTCCCATTTTCCAGGTATTTGGATCCATAGTGGCCCTTCTAGGCATCTCCCTCATTCTTCCAGATTCCTGCACTTGAATATCTCTCTCCTCAAATTTTTCTCTTTGGCTGTCTAGTCATGGTAACTTTAACAAGCTGCGTTCTTTAGTTCCTGCTCTGATTAGCTAAAAGAGAGGTATGATTTTGTCTTTTGTGTGAGTCATTTTAAAATTTGGATCGGCTTGCAATTTAGCATGAAAAACTAAGGTTTTACTAACATCTGCAAGTTCAGTATAGGTAAAAATGTAAAACCATGTTCTGCTCCAGCTGACACCGGACATGGAGTCCCTCACATGCCCCCATCTATCCAGTGCCTCCTGACAGACAGTCGGAGACTCTCCCTTGGAAAGCTGATTAGAAAGTTCCGACGGCTTTTTCTGTTGGGAAACTAGGGCGGCCACAGGAGTATGCATTACATGTGGAGCCATTCTGGGGTCAGTACTTGGGAGACATCGGGGGGCTCCAGAGGCGTGCCTGGGTGTGTCTGGCACGGGCAGGTGGAGGGGTTCCAACAGTGCTCTAGACACAGTCATGCCATCTTGAGACAGCATTGAAAACAAGGAAACGAGAAAACTAAGTTGACTGACATCCTTTTTTGTTTCTATTCTGTACTTTTTCTGCATCTGACCTTTTGCTGCTGCTCGTGCGGCCCTTCTGAGTTCAAGTTCTGCGGTACTTTTTCTGCATCTGACCTTTCGCTGCTGCTCGTGCGGCCCTTCTGAGGTCAAGTTCTGCGGGTGTGTGAGCCGGGCCTTCACCAGGGTGTCTCCCCAGGCCGCGATCCAGTCCCAGCTGGATGGAGTGCGCACGGGCCTGAGCCAGCTGCACAGCGCGCTCAGCGATGTGAAGGACATCCAGCAGTCCCTGGCGGACGTCAGCCAAGACTGGAGGCAGAGCATCAACACCATCGAGAGCCTCCGGGACGTGAAGGACGCCGTGGTGCAGCACAGCCAGCTGGCCGCCGCCGTAGAGAACCTCAAGAACATCTTCTCAGGTACCCCAAGCGCTCCCTGTCTGCTGTCCACCACCCCTTGGTGACACGGTGTGCAGCCTGGGCTTCTGTAGCCCTGTCTCCGAGGGGCTGGGTTATTTGGCACTGCCAGCGGTTGCCTCAGTTGGGCTTTGGTGGAAATGGTCAGTTGAGCAGTGAGGTCAGGGAGATGCCGCAGCTCCGTGGTCATGGTGTGTGTTTCTCTGCTGTAGTCTTACTGCTCTATGACTGTGCAGGTGACCAAGGAAGCAGGCCCGGGGTCCCTGACCCACCTGCACGCTCTGGTCGGAGCAGCACACCTGTATGGCCATCTCCCACATCAGGGTCCTGTCCCTGGACAAGGCCAGCTGTCCCCTGATTTCTCTTCAGGCTTTCATTAGCATCACCTGTAGGTTCCCCACACACCATACATGTGAGCGAGCCTAGGGGGGCAGCCTGCGTCTATCTTCTCCGTCCGCTTTCCGTCGCCCTGAGACGCATCTGTGCCTTGGACTCCAGTCTCCATCACCTCTCCCACGCTGCTGGTGCCACTACCTCACTCCCAAGTGTTTGTGGCAGTGGAGAGGTCTTAATCTTCCTGCCTACCCTGTGGACCTTAAGCCTGGTGGCTTTGCACCTTCCTGTGGGACCCGCGGGGGGTGGGGACACTCACCCTGCGTGCTGACACTGCCCCATAGTGGGCTGGACCTTGCCTCGCTTCTCCTGTAGGCCTCCAGATGTTACAGGGGTCCCAGCTGTGGGCTCCTGAAAGGACTGCGCTGGGCTGGTGGCTTCCTGGGGCCTCTTTCCTCTGGGACACCTGGGGAGCTGCCAGCTCATTCTTGTCTTGTCTTGTCCTTCCTGATGGCCCACACCTCCCTTTCAGCCTTGGGCTGGGCTCCCCCTGGATATCAGCCATGGCCTGTAGTTTAGTAACCTGTGCATCCTTGTCCTCCCAAGTGCCGGAGATCGTCAGGGAAACAGAGGACCTGACCGAGCAGGGGGAGTTGCTGCAGGCGCACCGGAAGCTGATGGACCTGGAGTGCTCGAGGGATGGCCTGATGTACGAGCAATACCGCATGGACAGCCGGAACACGCACGACATGACGCTTATCCAGGGCTACTTTGGCAGCATGCAGCGGCTCTCTGATGAGCTGGCCAAGCAGCTGTGGATGGTGCTAGAGCGGTCCCTGGTCACTGTCCGCCGCGACCCCACCCTGCTAGTTTCCGTGGTCCGCATCATAGAACGGGAGGAGAAGATTGACAAGCGCATGCTCGACCGCAGCAAGCAGACTGGCTTCATCCCGCCCGGGAGGCCCAAAAAGTGGAAGGCGAAGATGTTTGACATTCTGGATAGAACTGTGACCACACGGATCGAGGGCACGCAGGCTGACACCCGAGAGTCGGACAAGATGTGGCTGGTCCGTCACCTGGAGATCATCCGCAAGTACGTCCTGGATGACCTCATCGTGGCAAAAACACTCATGGTACAGTGTTTCCCTCCTCATTACGACATCTTCCAGAGCCTGCTGAGCCTCTACCACCAGGCGCTGAGCACACGCATGCAGGACCTGGCTGCTGAGTACCTGGAGGCCAACGAGATTGTGAGCCTCCTGACGTGGGTCCTCAACACCTACACCAGGTGGGTGGCTGTGGGCTGCAGTCTCAGCGAAGTGTCTGCCTCAGGGTGGATCCTGTTCATGGCACTTTACTCCGGGCAGAGCCGGGTGGAGGGGCCGTTTTCAGGCCTTCATCATCTTCCTGTGGCACACCTGTGGGACCAGCCCTGGTCTCAGCAGGCTCTGAGTGGGGCCGAGCTCTCTTAGGATCTGACCTCATGCCCCGTACTTATGTATGTGTTCTGTCTGTCTGTGGGACCCGCCCTGGTCTCAGCAAGGTCTGAGTGTACGTGTGTATGCGGTCTGCTGTTTGTAGGACCAGCCCTGGCTTTAGCAGGGTCTGAGTGTGGCCCGTATATGTGTTCTGTCTGTCTGTGGGACCTGCCCTGGTCACTGTGGATTCTGAGCGTGGCTGAGCTCTCCTGGGATTAGACCCAACATCCAGTGCGTGTGTTGTGTTGTGTGCATGTGTGGGACCCGTCCGAGTGTGGCCAAGCTCTCTCCAAGTGGACGCTTGGCACCATGGGAGCAGTGCGGTGTCTGGCCTGATCTCTGGGAATAGTAGCCTGTGTGCATAGGACCCTGCAGGCAGGCGAGTCCAGGCCCCCTTTGCAGGTGCTGACTCTGAGGACCTCCCGGACCCCAGGGTTGGTGAGAGGTCACCAGCTGTGCTCTGTTCAGCCTGCAGCACCATGTCACCGGGACCCAAGTTCCATAAGGACCTGGGTCCTTTTGTGTGTTAGCGTGAGGCTTTGTTGGTTACATGGAAAGACATTCTGGGACGCCTTTGTGGTGGTGGTGATGTGCCACGGAGTCGGTTCTGACTCATAGCGACTCTGTACAGGATTTCCGAGGCTGTAAATCCTTACAGGAGCAGAAAGCCTCATCTTTCTCCCATGGAACAGCTGGTAGTTTTGAACTGCTGACTTTGAAGTTAGCAGCCTGATTGACACGATTCTGTGGATTGAAGACGACACCATTGGGTGGTGTGCTGGAGGTGTTGTCATCTAGTAGGGCGCGTGGAGGAATTGGTGAACATTCTGGTAAGCAGGGTTGTTGTGTATGTTCTCTGCTCTCTGGGTTTTGTGTTGTTGTAGGAGAAACAGTCGCACACCACGGTGAGTTGGCTGGCTAACAGCTTTCACCCCCTTGGTTAGGGAGCATGGGCTGTGAACATAAGGTCAGTGGTTCAAGCTCACCAGTTGCTCTGTGAGAGAAAGATGTAGCTTTTGGTTCTGGCAGAGATTTCCAGCATCGTTAAGTCTATGCAGGGTCACTGTGAGTTCGAATTGACTCGATGACACTTGACAAAAGCTTCGGGTGCCTTGCGTTGGTGATGGTCTCTCTCAGTGCCTTGTGAGCTGCCCCTCTGAGGTTTTGTGACTTTTCTGTCCTGTAGGTGAGGACCAGGCAGTGGGAGGTGGAGGTCACACAGTCCTGCCAGGCCAGTGCTTCCACCCCTCTGGGCAAGGGCCAGGGATGAGAGCGGTCCCAGCTGTGGACATCGGTGACAAGTGCAGAGTTTGTGTCTCGATTTTGTGTATCACTCGAGCACAGGAAGCTTTAGGCTATTGAAGGACAATCTCTAAGCTTTGTCGCCTTGTGCACGCTCCTGTGCTGGTTCTTTGTAACGTGCTGACACCATCACGTCGGTTGAGGCTGTGGAACGAGCAGGATCTAGGTTAGTGAAGCAGTCAGCTGACACTGTGTATCTGGGGAAGGCTTTTTGCTACCGTCATGGAGGGCTGCTCTCCTGACAGCAGAGGTCGGGAGAGGGGGACACAGCCTCAGGTATGCATAGTCTCCCTGTATGTGACCTTAGACCCAGAAGTCAGTTAGCATGTGTGCACATGTCGATTCCTGCTCATGTGTTCTCCTAAAACTCAGTCTGCATTCCTTCCTCCTTTAACTACAGGCCTCTTGTTCAGTTACATTGTGGGTGTGCTTGTTCAGTCCCCCACAGCATAGACAAGTGCTTGTCCCAGTCCCTGCGGCCCGGATGTATCTCAGCTCAGTGATACTACGGAACATCCTTGCTGAGCTCGCCCTCCTCTCCCCGGGCTGGTGGTCAGAATGTATTATCCAGGGTCAGTGGACTTTTGTGTAGTTGTAGCAACTGCCCACCTGACTTCTGGTTTCCACACAGCACAGAGATGATGGGAAACCTGGAGCTGGCTCCGGAAGTGGACACGGAAGCCCTGGGGCCTCTGCTGTCCTCACATGTGGTCTCAGAGCTGCTTGGCACATACATGTCCACCCTCACTGTGAGTATAGCCTCGGACTCCGCTCTGGGCTCAGGTGTCCTGACACTAGGGGCAGAGGAGATTGTTCCCAGGACACCTGACTGGGTAGGTGAGAAAGTGTCCAGTGCTGGCCTGGTCTGAGTCTGGGGATGTCAGGATCATAGATGGAAGCACCGCCCTCCAGGATGGAGGAAGCCCCTCAGACTGAATGCGCACTTATGGATAGGAGGAGACCCCTGTAACCCTGGGCCAGGGGAGTGGGCCTCTTTTCCCCAGCAGGTCGTAAGGCCTGGATGGCCTTGGGTGGAGTCTGACCAGGCCTCACCTCTGATTAGGGACCACCGAGGACTGAGTGACCCCATGGCACCAGGCACCCTGCTCCTTAGGGAGGCTGAATTTGGGCCCTGAGATGGCTGGACAGGAGCGCTGAACTGTCCCTGGGAGAGGGAGGGGCTGCTGCCGTGCTGCTGGGGACACAGGCTCCTCGTCTGCCCCTCAGCGGGCAAGTGATCTGGCAGCTCCCATAGTCCCGTCTTGTTCCCATGATTCCCCAGGTGTGGGCTCTCAGTGAGTGGCTCTGCTCGGCTTCTACAGACGGTAGGAGGGGCTGTCTGTTTGGGGTAACCCCTGTAGGGTCGAGCTCCCCCTGTGCAGCCATGCATTGTTGGGGAAACTGGCTTTGCTTCAAAAGACCTTCTTCTTTTTCCTCCCGCCTCCCTCCCGACACTTCTCTCACTATCCCTAGTCAAACATCATTGCCTGGTTGCGGAAAGCACTGGAGACAGACAGGAAGGACTGGGTCAAGGAGACCGAGCCCGAGGCTGACCAGGACGGCTACTACCAGACCACGCTCCCCGCCATTGTCTTCCAGGTGGGGCAACAGGGTCACCCAGCTCAGGGCCCACACTGAAAACACAAGACATGCTGGGGTTTGTGGGGTTCACACAGCAGCATGTATGCCTTCAGCTTTGCTCAAGGTGCCCACTGTGGTCTACACGCTTCCTCTCTGTCACTGAGATCCAGGAGCTGAGTCACAGCTCCCCTCCGTCCCCTGGCGAGCTCTGAGCTGGAGCCTGAGTATCTGGCAGCACACTGTGCCTTGGACTTGGCTTGCTGTGTGGTCCACAGTGTTGGAAATGACTGGGTCGAGCTGGTGGGCCTTGGGGAAGTCCTTCAGCGCTCTGAATCGTCCCCCCGCTGGGAGTGAGGCCGCTGTCTGTTTTCGCTAATTGACTTCGTAGCCCCCTGCCACCGACTTGTGTCCTCTCTGCTTATTCTTTCTCTTCCTGGCCCATCAGATTTTCTTCTGTGAAAATAAACGTTGCCAGGAACTGCCGAGTAGTCTTAGGAATTTTACTGCAGACTCTGTGTTAGGAAGCAAAACCAGTGAAACATGTATATCTATAAAGAGACGGGTACATCAAGGAAACGGCTCACCATTGTAGAGTCCCAGGTCCCCAGTGGAAGAGAGCAAGCCATTCCCACCTGTCCATTAGATTGGGAGCAGGCCACACTCCCAGGGAAGCATCCCTTCAATTGATTGGCTGCTCATAGCCGTTCGTCACACAGTTAACTCTGCCTGTATTAGGTTTCATCATTATGGGAATAAGCACATTTTAGCTACGAAAGCCCTGGGAATCCAGGCCTAGTCAAGTTGACACGGAATCCTAACTATTAACAGACTCCAGCGACTGGGCTTCAGCTGTGCGCAAGTCAGGTTCTCTTGTGATGACGCCACTCATAATAACACATTGGTCTCATCCTTCCCTTTGTTTTGGAAGCTTGCTCTGTCATTATAACGTTCTGTAAGTGACGACCCAGACAAGTGTGTCTTCCTCACTCTTCGCTGTCATCCGCTTGCCTGCCCGCTCTTATTCACAAGAACCTGGGCTTTGCCATATCGCAGAGCCTAAGAGCACCAGTGAACCTGCATTCTTTCTAGGAATGGCCCTGAGGTCAGAACACCTGAGTTGGAGCCTGACCTTTGACCCTGATAGTGACTTCTGACACCTCCCTCCCTCCACCTTCCTGTGAGCCTCAGGGCACAGAGCTCTACCACAGAAAGTGGTTTGTCCCTTCATGGACACCAGCCAGTCTGTGTACACTTAGGAAACGAATCACTTGGATCCTAACCCGGTGTTAAGGATCATTTGGTTTTACATTTTTAAAAATCACTAGCTTTGCTGTTTTTCAGGTTGTGTTTTTCTCTGACTTTGGATTATCCAACCTGCTACTTAGGCGTCCTTGTGGTGCAGTGGGTTAGGTGTTGGGCTACAAACCAAAAGGTCAGCAGTTGGAAGTCACTGGCCATGCAGCGGGAGAAAGATGTGGCTGCTATTCTGTACAGATGATAGCCTTGGCTCGGCCCTAGAGGGTCCCTGAGTTGGAACTCACTCGATGGCAGTGAGTTTGGTTTTGCTTAACCTACGACTTAGCAAATGGGGTTTTTGTACCCTAGGGAACCTACCTGCTCAGTGTACTCTCGGGAGTTTATAGCAACAGTTCATGAGTTCTTTCTGTTTAGATGTTTGAACAGAATCTTCAAGTTGCCGCTCAGATAAGTGAAGATTTGAAAACAAAGGTACTGGTTTTGTGTCTTCAGCAAATGAATTCTTTCTTAAGTCGGTAAGTATTTTTGCAATTATGTTTTTTCTGAAAGTGCGTATTTTAGGAATTAGAAGTAAACAATTGTTGATCCTACTGTGCCTTTTTTAAAAATACCAGTCATCGTCATTATCGTGGGGACTGTGTATTGGTGATTAGAAACACTAAGATGAAATCAGGCGTGTTCTCATCGTGCCTGGGAATGTGCCCCAACACTCCCTTTGAGGCCCCAGGGCTGATGTGCTAGGAAGGCAAGCCACTTAGCTGGTATCACTGGTGACGGGAGTTGTTGTTGTTAAGTGCCACGGAGTAGGTTCTGACTCAGTGACCACCCTGTATGCGGTGTCCGAGGCTGTCAGTCTTTGTGGGAGCAGGAAGCTTCATCTTGCTCACATGGAGTAGCTGGTGGGCTTGAACCACTGACCTTGTGGTTTGCAGTCCAGTGCCTGTCCTACATAGCCACTGCGCTCGGGTGTTCTTTTTGTTTGTTGCACTTCCTTAGGTTGGTTTGTCCCTTTGAAAGCGCTAAATATTACAAATTAGTGTGCTTATTGTGAGACCTTGTTTATTTATGAAACCTATTAATGCCATTTGTCAAAAGAGTCTATTTCACCGGCTCTGAATCTGCAAGTCTTATCTCAGCTGTTTGAGAAGTGACCTAGTGCTGTGACCTCCTCAGAGTCACAGTGCTGTCCTTTCAGAGCGTGTCAGTGTGGTGGGCTCTGTCTCTCAGATACAAGGAGGAAGCCCAGCTGTATAAAGAAGAACACCTCAGGAACCGGCAGCACCCACACTGCTATGTCCAGTACATGATTGCCATTGTCAACAACTGCCAGACCTTTAAGTGAGTGAGTGAGGTGGAGGTCACGACTGAGGAGCAGAAGGACGGGGTGCATGTGGACCCAACAGCTTCCCTGAAGCACAACTGCTTTCTTACAGAGAGTCTATAGTTAGCTTAAAAAGGAAGTATTTAAAAAGTGACGTGGAAGAGGGCATGTCTGTGAGCCAGCCCAGCATGGATGCCGTCCTGGATGCCATTGCCAAGGAAGGCTGCAGCAGCCTGCTGGAGGAGGTCTTCCTGGACCTGGAGGTGGGCTGTCTGGGTCTGGAGGTGGGCTGCCTGGGTCTGGAGGAGGGCCGTCTGGGTCTGGAGGTGGGCTGCCTGGGTCTGGAGGTGGGCTGCCTGGGTCTGGAGGAGGGCTGTCTGGGTCTGGAGGAGGTCTTCCTGGACCTGGAGGTGGGCTGCCTGGGTCTGGAGGTGGGCCGTCTGGGTCTGGAGGAGGGCCGTCTGTGTCTGGAGGAGGGCCGTCTGGGTCTGGAGGAGGACCGTCTGGTCTGGAGGGGGGCTGTCTGGTCTGGAGGAGGGCTGTGTGGTCTGGAGGAGGGCTGTCTGGTCTGGAGGAGGGCCGTCTGGGTCTGGAGGTGGGCCGTCTGGGTCTGGAGG
>NW_006408942.1:880469-922419 GCF_000296735.1 Chrysochloris asiatica | reverse complement strand
GGGCCGTCTGGGTCTGGAGGTGGGCCGTCTGGGTCTGGAAGTGGGCCGTCTGGGTCTGGAGGTGGGCCGTCTGGGTCTGGAGGAGGACTGTCTGGTCTGGAGGAGGGCTGTCTGGGTCTGGAGGAGGGCTGTCTGGTCTGGAGGAGGGCTGTCTGGTCTGGAGGAGGGCTGTGTGGTCTGGAGGAGGCTGTCTGGTCTGGAGGAGGGCTGTCTGGGTCTGGAGGAGGGCTGTCTGGGTCTGGAGGAGGGTTGTCTGGGTCTGGAGGTGGACTGTCTGGTCCGGAGGAGGGTCGTCTGGGTCTGGAGGAGGGCTGCCTGGGTCTGGAGGAAGGCTGCCAGGGCAGCTGCTTCAACTTTCTGGGTTCCGCACTGCTCGCATCTCCCTCTGTCCCTGGTACACACAAACTGCTAGCTATGTTTCTGTGACTCTGGTTAGCTGAACCACACACTGGGCTCATGTAGGTAACTTGCTTGCAGTATGTGCCACATCGGTGTCCAGTCAGTACTGTTCCGACATGACACGCTGCACATGCTGCAGACCTGAGTGCGGTTGGCCTCATGCACAACGTTGCATAGTATTCCGTTGTGTATGTACCAGTGTTTGTTTATGCATTCTTCCACTGATGGGCATTTAGGCTGTCTCTGTCTTTTTGCTGTTGTGAATAATGATGCATATCCTGGCTCCAATGTCTTCTGGATATTAAGTAGAGGGATTTCTGGGTCATACGGTATTTCTGTTTTCAACTCTCAGGAACAGATTTGATGCATTAGGTACTAATGTCAAAGACCTGGAGAGTTAAGGGATGATATTAACAGTTTCATACAGGAGGAAAACAAAAGTTCATTAAGAAGACAAGAAACAAAAGACCAAGTGGATATCAGAAGAGACTATGAAACTTGCTCTCCAGTGCAGAGATGTTAAAATGGAAGAAATGAGAGGGTAAAAGAGCTGAGCAGGAAATTTCAAAGGACAGCTCGAGAAAACAAAGTCAAATATTATAATGAAATATGTAAAGATCTTGAGTTAAAAAGCCAAAAGGGAAGAACACACTCAGCATTTCTTAAACTGAGGAAACTGAAGAAAATATTCAAACCTCAACTTGCAATACTGAAAGATTCTTTGGTCAAAATATTGGATGATGCAGAAAGCATCAAAAAAGGAAAAAATACAGAGAGTCATTGTATCCTTCTTTTGAATTGTTTTTCAGTTAGTTCCATTATCTTTTCTTCCTCAGAGATGTTTTCTGGCTTTGCATCTTGGTCATTTGTTTGAGCCAGTCTCTCCTGTTTCTTCATGTGAGCTAAAGTTGTCTGTTGTTTCTGGGACAGTGTGGTGGTGTTGTATTTGCATTTAATGGATTGTATGTTGATGTGTCCTTAGGCTCTTGCCAACTGTCTCAGGTAGGTGTAGAGAATAGAAGAGTGTGCACTGTTTTCCCTTTGCCATTTGTGTACCTCAATGTAGGATGGTTTGACTGGTGTTGGCTGTGGTCTGTCTTTGATCAGGTGACTAGGAGCTGTTAGTGGCTCTTGGCCAGGCCAGTTGGTGGATCTACAGAAGGTATGGTTATGGCTGGGCTGTACGGGCACCATTGCCAACTCCTGTCAGGTGGGAAAGAGGAGAATACAGAAAAGAGAGAGGAAAAAAAGCAACCAACCATTAAAAGAGAAAATAATAAAGGAGAGAGCGGGAAAAAAAAAAAAAGAGAGCAACCAGAAGAAATGAATATAGTAGCTAAAAAGAGAAAAGAGGAACAGGAAAATGGAACTATAGAAGAGAGAAAAATGAAAGAAATAAACAAAGAAAACACTTGGAAACATCAGGAAGGTGAAAAGAGAATAAGAGTAGACAGTAAAGATAGATAATAAAGATGAAGAAAAAAAGAAAGGGGAAATAAACTGAAGAAAAGAGAGTAGACAGTAGTAAAGATAGATATAAAGGTGGGGAAAAGAAAGGGGAAATGAGAAACTGAAGAAAAGATGGAAAAACGAAAATGGAGAGAAGGATAAAATCCAAGGGAATGGAAAGAGGAGAAGAAAGAATAAATAAACAAATGAAAACAACAAAAGGAAAAACCCAAAACCCCACAACGATGCAGTTGTTGGATCTGGAGAGGAGAAGACTCTGGGCAGTACTACCGGCCCAGGAGCTCACGGAGTGGGGGAGGGAGACACTGACACCAGTGTCTGGCCCTAAATGGCGTTCCTTCAGGCTTAGGTGTTCTCTGTGTTCAAGATGCTTAATCAGGAAGTAGTTCATGGAGGCCTTTGGTGGAGCAGGTTGTCGTGTCTGTTAGGACCGCAGGGTGACTTATGAGGGTCTGCTGGCTCTGTGGGTTCTGGAGCCGAGCTCTCCCCACTCCAGGCACCAGAGGCATGTAGCTGGCCCTCACCTCACACTGGCATGACATACAACCATGTGGCTTTGAACTCCCTAAGAGCAGGGTCTTCACTGGGGGTGGTTGAGAATAGAAGCTGGCCACACCTCAGGTTACCAGGGGAGCATGGGGTAAAAGAAGGAATGGCACCTTTCCCATCACCTGTTGTGAATCTGCTCTGTGAGGCCACCTTCTGTTGCCAAATCTACTCACAAAAGTTCAAGATGGTTGTGCTGCATCTGGCCAGATGTTCTTCTCACCATCTTTCCTTGGCTTCTGCCAGCAACCATTCAATCCACTTCTGTAACCTTTCCTCTGAAGTTCAGGGTTACAGGAATTTCGTCTGTGTCTGTTTCATTTGGTCTCTTGCATCTTTGTTGTAGAGGGGTCCATGTAGTGCATCTGCCTAGTCTGCCATCTTGCCGGAAGTCCTCATTGTCCAACTTTCACATGTGTATGATGCGATTGAAAATACCGTGGCTTGGGTCAGATGCACCTTATTGCTCAGACTTTGCTCTTGAACGCTTTAAAGAGGTCTTCTACAATGTAAAGAGGTCTTCTACAATGTAAAGAGGTCTTCTACAGTGTAATACATTGTTTGCTTTCTTGACTACTGCTTTCATAAATGTTGATGGTGGATCAAAGCAAAATGAAGTCTTTGACAACTTCAATCTTTTCTCCATTTATCATGATATTATTTATTGCCCCAGTGGTGAGGATTTTTGTTTTCTTGACATAGAGGTGCAATCCATACTGAAGGCGGTGGTCTTTGATCTTCGTCAGTAAGTATTTTATGTCATTTTTGCTTCCAGTAAGCAAGGTTGTATCACTTGCATCAATAGGTTACTCATTAATGAGTCTTCCTCCAATCCTGATGCCACTTTCTTCATATCTAGTTTCTCAGATTATTTGCTCAGCATACAGTTTGAGTAAATATGTTGAAAGAATACAACCCTGGTGCACACCTTGCCCGATTTTAAACCATTCAGTGTCCCTTGTTCTGTTTGAACAACTGCCTTTTGGTCGGCGTACAGCTTCCTCTTGAGCACAGTGATGTGTTCTAGAATATCCATTCTTTGCTATATTATCTACAGCCTGTCAGAATCCACACAGTCGTAAGCCTCTGCATAGTCAATAAAGCACAGGTAAACATCTTTTCTGGTATTCTCTGCTTTCGGCCAAGATCCATCTCAAGTCAGTCATGAGATCCCTAGTTTCACATCCCCTTCTAAATCTGGCTCGAACTGCTGGCAAGTTTCCTGTCAGTTGCAGCCGTTGTTAAATTATTTTCACCAAAATTTTCCTTGACTGTGATATTAATGATATTGTTCAATAATTTCTACATTCTATTTGATTACTTCTTTTTGGAATGGGCACAATATGAATTTCTTCCAATCGGTTGGCTAGGTAGCCATCTTCCAAATTTCTTGGCATAGAAGAGTGAGCACCTCCAGTGCTGCATCAGTTTGGTAAAGGATTTCTGGTTTTGGTTTTTTGGGGAGCACGGACATGGTTATATTTTAATTAATCTCCACAAATTCCTCCATTTAAAAACACTTGTCTTGACTTCAGGTGCTTCCTCCCCTTCTCCCTGATCAGTGACATTTGGGGTCTCTTCAGCTTCTTTTGTTTCTGTAAGGGTCTCATACATTTTCTGGGCCCTGATCATTTCTTTCAGTGCATCAAATGGACTTTCTACCGGGTCAGGAGGGGAACAACTAAATTGAAATCATCAATTTGCCTATTTAATTTTCTGATGTTTACTTGAAATTGCTCACCTAGTTGGTTCCCCTGTCTCTGTTAGCTTGTTGTCATTGGATTCCCAAGTTTTTTTTTCTCGATGCTAAGATTCCCTCTCAGTTGCTTAATAGTATCTTGTATTTCCTTTTGCATTCGGATCCATTCTGGTTGATAGCCATTATCTACTAATATTCTGTTTAGGTTGTGAGTCATGGAATGAATAGATGAGCAGCCAGAACATTTTTTGAGGGTTTTCCTTTCCCTTTTGCCATCGATTCCGGAAGGAGATCCTCCACCAAACGCTCAATTGCTTGAGTTATCTTTTGTTTTTCACTCTCTCTTACATCTTTAATAATTAAACTGTCAGCAAAATACTGGCTGTGTGTAGTTTATGCTTCTGATATTCCATCACTTGTTCAGTTGCACGGTCTGCTCTAAATTGCCGATATTGCTTTTCGTTGACTTGGAGTTCCCAAACCAATAAAACTTCAAACCTGAAATACTGCTGGTTCTGGGGTGTTTTGTGTTTGAATTTATCGTCTTCTTCCGCATCATCAGCTGTCTTCTGTCTGGCATTTGTTTGTTGTATTCCATAAGAAAGCACATTCCTGTAAGCTTCTTCAATCTGAATAAACATTACAGAATCTGCTGTACTAGAACCACTGTCTGGATGGTATTGCTTGGCAAGCTTACGAAAAGATTATCTGACATCATCTGCAGAGCAGTCTTCATCAAGATTCAATGGCCTGTAATACTCTCTGATCTTCTTTTTGCATTTATGGGTTGACATCATTCTAGACCTAATGACACCAAAAGATGAAAGCATTTTCATTTCATTAGGAATCACTGAAGCATTTATCAGGAGAGATTTATGATTTGAGCCTTCATCAGATACATTGGGTTCATTATTGTACCTGTAGTTCACCACTGGACCAATAAACAACATTCTTATCCACGGAGAAAAGATTGAAGTTGTCAAGGACTTCATTCTTCTTGGATCAACTATCAACACTCGTGGAAGCAGCAGTCAAGAGATCAGACGACGTATTGCATTGGGCAAATTTGCTGCACAGGAACTTTTTAAAGTGTTGAAGAGCAGAGATGTCAGCTTGAGGACTAAGGTGCACCTGACCCAAGCCATGATATTTTCAATAACCTCATATGCATGCGAAAGCTGGACAGTAAATAAGGAAGACTGTAGAAGAATTGATGCCTTTGAATTGTGGTGTTGGAGGTGAATACTAAAAGTGACATGGGCTGCCTAAAGATCCAATAGATCTGTTTTGGAAGAAGTGCAGCCAGAGTGCTCCTTGGAGGCCAGGATGGCTAAGCTTCGTCTCTCATACTTTGGACATATTGTCCGGAGTTGTCCATTTCTGGAGCCTTGTTTTTCACCAATGCCTTCAGTGCAACTTGGATGGACTTCTTGCTTCAGTGCCATTGGCTCTTGATCATGTGCTACCTCTTGAAACGATTGAGCAGCGATCATTTCTTTTTGGTACAGTGAATCTGTGTATACATTTCATCTTCTTTTGATGCTTTCTGCATCATTCAATACTTTGCCCATAAAATCTTCCGATACTGCAAGTAGAGGCTTGAATTTTTTCTTCAGTTTTTAGAGCTTGAGGAATGATGAGTGTGCTCTTCCCTTTTGGTTTTCTAACTCCATGCCGTTGCACATTTCATTATAATATTTTATCCTCTAGTGCTTCCCTTTGAAATTTTCTGTTAGGCTATTTTACTTCCTTACTTCTTCCATTCGTTTTAGCATAACTATGCTGGAGTGCAACTTTCAGAGTCTCTCCTGATACCTGTTTAGTCCTCTCTTCCTTTTGCTTTCTCCCTGTATGTTTCTGATGTTATCCCGCAGCTCTTCTAGTCTTTGCTCATTAATTCTTAAATGCATCAAATATATTCTTGAGATGGTCTCTAAATATAGGTGCGATATATAGTCAAGGTCCTATTTTGGCTCTCGTGGACTTGTTTTCATTTACTTCAGCTTCAGCCAGAACTTGCATATGAATAGTTCATGGCCTGTTCCACAGTCTGCCCCTGCCCTTGTTTTGGCTGATGAGGTGGAGCTTTTCCATTGTTTCCTCCCACAGATGTAGTTAGTTTGACTTCTGTGTATTCCATCTCATAAGGTCCTTGTATATAGTCAGTCACCTTTTATGTTGTTTAGAAAAGCTATTTGCAATGTTGTTGGTCTTGTAAAATTACATCATGCGATCCCCAGCTTCATTTCTGTCTTCAAGGCCATATTTTCCGATTACTGATCCTTTCTCTTTCCAACCTTTGTATTCCAGTCACCAGTAATTATCAATGCATCCTGATTACAAAGAAGTTGGTAGAATTCTTCAATTTCATCATGACTGGCTTTAGTGGTTCATGCATAAAGTTGAATAATAGTGGTATTAAATAGTCTTCTTTGTAGCTGTATGGAGATGATCTTTTCAGACAGTTGTCCTTCAAGGTAGATCTTGAAATGTTCCTTTTGATGCTGAATGCTTTGCTATAACTCCTGAGCTTGTTGTCTTTGGCATAGTTAACTATGTGATTGTCTGATTCAAAATGGCCAAAAGCAATCCAGTTCAGCTCCGTAATCTCTAGGCTATTGAACCTTAGGCTTTCCATTTCCGTTTTGACAATTTTCCTAGATTCGTACATCATACATTCCATGTTCTGATCACTAATGGATGTGTGCAGCTGTTTCTCCTTATTTCCTGTTGTACCCCCCTCAGCAGATGAAGGTCCTGAAAGCTTTACTCCATTTGTGAGACATCATGGTCAGCTCTCCTTTGAGGAGGCAGCCCTTCCCCAGTCGTATCTGAGTGCCTTCCAGCCTGAGGACCTCATCTTCTAACACTGTAGCTGACAGTGTTCCACTGTTGTTCATAAGATTTTCAGTAGCTAAACCATCACAGGTAATCTGCCTCTCCTTCCTAGTCTGTCTGAATCTGAAAGCACTGCTGAAACGTGTCCACCCTGGGTGGGTCTGCTGGTATTTAAATGACCAGTGGCAGAGCTTCCAGCATCCCAGCAACACGCAAGCCACCGGAGTCCAACAAACTGATAGACAAGTGGTGGGCTTGCCTTACGGTCCTTGGTGTATTCAGGGTTGCTTGTCAGCACCATAATTCAGCACAGCGGATTTTCTCCAGTCTTATTCTTTCTTATTCACTGACCAGCGTTTCCATGTATATGAGGTGATTGAAAATACCATGATTTGGGCCTGGCACACCTTAGTCTTCATTTTAACACTTTATTGAGCTCTTTTGTAGCAGATTAGCACAATGCAGTATGTTGTTTGATTTCTTGATTGTTGCTTCCATGGACATTGTATATTCAAGTAAAATGAAATCCTTTATCGATAGTGTCAGTCTTTTTTCTCTCTGATGATGTTGCTTGTTGACTGTGTATTGGCTGATTTTCGGACGTTGATTGGCAGGTCTTCCTAGTTCACCGTAAGTTTGGAAGTGTCACTGCAGCCTACTCTGTATCATAGCGACATTTCAGTGTCCGCCAACAGTAGGATGCTGCATGACGGGCTGAGAGGTGGTATAGTTTTGTGGGTTTTTTAGAAAGTTTTTATTGTGAATTATGTGGGCTTACATGGGAGAACAGTTTTTACATTCATCCTATCGTATTTCGTTTCATTGCAATGATCACAATCCCTTCCATGCATCATCAGATAACCAAAGGGTACACCCCGTAAGTCTGTCCCCCGGCTGTCAACACACAGCCCCTCTCCCTCCCTGAGTCCAGTGTCCCCAGCTGCTCCATCTGTCCATATCATCGTCTCTGTCTCCATCCTTGGCATCACTGCCTCTCGGGGTAGGGTCCTGCTCTCCATTCTTCTCACTTGATGATCCCAGGGACCTCCGCTCCTGGGCTGCAAAGTCAATCTCTCCCTTCCTTTTGTGAAAAAACATCTACCTCTACATTTCCGACCCTCACAGTCAGTCCTGATGGCAATTATTCACTATTGTAGAGGTGGTGTAGTTTTGAGGGGTGGTTTGCAAGCAAATGTCTGTCAGTTTCAAATGTATTTACCTTTTGACTGAATAACTTCACTAAGGAATTTTGCCTACAGAAATATACAAATTCACTGGAGCATTCTTTACAATCTCATTTCTAATCACAAAATGTGAAGACATGTTAAATGCCCACCAGTAGAGAGTGGAGCAAGTTTTAGGGTATTCATATGTGAGGGGGCTTCAAAAGTTTGTGGAAAATCCCATTATGTTTTAATTCATTTTTCCATGAACTTTCTGAAGCCCTCTCGTAATGAACTCATGTTAACTATTAATTAAAAGTAAAACACGTGTATACATACCTAACAAACTGTATAATGAAGCACATTAGCGAATTCCATGCACAGTATAAATCTTATTTTAAACTGTATATTAAAGATGAATTTGTGTTCTATTAGAGTTTTTACATGAGATGTGCAGCCGTTACAATCACACAGCCTATTCACACAGACAGAACAAAACTGGACGAGCCACATCCCCCACAGAAGGCCATGCTGTCAGGCGTTGTAAGAGGAGACTCTTCTATGCTTGCTTTTCAGCAACACCTCAACGAGTTGATGACCAAGAAGTGGCTTTCAGGATCGAATGCTGTGGACATCATCTGTGTTACCGTGGAAGACTATTTCAATGACTTTGCCAAGATTAAGAATCCATATAAAACGGTGGGTGTGTGGCATGCTGCAGACCTTCCAATTTGGAGGGTTCTGGGTTAAAGTACAGGTTTTTGTCCTGAGCTTTTCCTGGTGGTTTTACACACCCAGGGAGAGATGGAGTGTTCATCAAGGTTGGAGGCTAAAAGGCAGCTGCGGTGGAGGCTCTCAGCCAGCCTCACTCCTCCCCGCCCCGCTGCACTGCCCACAGAGATTTTCTAAGAGGTGCTAACCAGGGGGGTGGGGGACAGCACGTCAGGGGACTAGGGTTGAATGGCACCAGGCCAGGGAACCGGGACGAAGCGATAGCCCAGTCTGCTGTTCTCAGCGTCTGCAGCCAGCACAAGTGCAGCTACTATCGGGCAGTCACGTGTCTGCAGCTGCTGGCTTCCCCTGAGACCACCCCACACAGCCATAGGCAGCTCTGGACCTGACCTGGAGGTGGGTCACCTTCCTTGCTTTGTGGATACGGAGGTATCTGACACAAAATAACGAGTGTTTCCAGGTATTGTTTGTGTCAACTAAACGGCTGGCTAGCCTGGGCCCTGGTGACACTGGATGACCGAAAGCAGAGGACACTTCAGTGTAGGAAAGTGTGGACATTCTGCAGTTCTGCTTTCCTTCACCAGACTGGCTGAGGGGCTTTTGTTTTCCATCTGATGTTCTGGGGTTGACTTAAGTGCTCTGCGTCGGTGGAGGTCGTCACTGTTTCTTACTTTGGTCAGTCCCAGTGGAGAGGTGATAGGGTCCCTGCATTCCTGAGAAGAGCTCAGCTTGGGGTCAGCTGCCCTGGCGTCCGCAGCCCATGAGCAGCGTGGACGGCTGGTATCTGTAGGGTGTCATTGGCTGATCTTCAGTAGATCATCAGGCCTAGTGCAGAAGCCCCGCTGAAGGGTTCAGCATCACCGCGTATGTCGGCCTCCATGACAGGCAGCTGGTGGCTCTGCAGGACGTACACTGACCGGGAATTGAACCTGGGTCTCCCACACACAAGGTGGGGTTTCTTCCTACCCTTGAACCACCTCTGTGCCCAAATCCAAGTCGCTCCTGACGTGTTACTGATTTGTGCTCGCTGTGTCCCGTCGTCTCTCTGTCCTGTGGGTTTCACTCACACAGCAGGAAGTGGCCTGCAGTTCTGCTGTGTGTCTCTAGTCTTCCCAGAAGCCCCATGGCTTCATTCATCTTTGCGCCTTTGGTATCTTTCTTTTTTTCCCTAATTTTGCTCAAAGTGCTATAACCCTAGAGACACGACATAGTGAATACCTAGTAACTACAAGTCAGAATACTACACGGGAAGTGTTGTAGGGTCCACACCCTGGGGAGTGTCCTCAGGAGCATCACTCTGTTGCTTACACTTAGCCCCTGCCCATGCGGCCTTTTCCTCTCAGGGATGAAGTCAGTTCCCTGCTTTGATGAATGGCCTGTCCTCTCTCCTGGGCGCACACATTCTGCAGACACGTTGTGTGTCTGGTGGTTGTGTTCACTGCTTTGTGGTGCCCTCTCGGGGCTGTGATTTCTCAGCCCCAGGGTGGGCTGTGTGGTAGCTGTTGTCCCCGTCACATATAACCTCCAGGTTAGACCCCGCAGGTCCCCCAGGGCTCCTGGGAACTGGTTTGTATTCCCCTCATCATATTGAGCCCAGGACCCTTTTCCTGTATGCCTTCCATGGCTTGTCCACTCCGCTACATACTAGCTCGGGGTTACTTTTGAGCAGTCATGCCCTTATTTGTAATATTGTCAAGTTTATCAAATTTTCTTTTATGGTTAGAGCTTTCTTGGCACCTTGAGAATTTTTCATCCTAAGTCACGAACCATATTAAAAGTTGATGCCGTGTGCCCACGTTGAGGGCTGTGTTCCAGCCGGGTTTCTCCTCCCTGCTCATTCTGCCTCAGCCTGTCCCTCTCTAAGGGCTCTTGTGCACCTTTCTTAACCTGGAAGCTCTGTGGTTGTGAGTCTCGCGGGGATGATGTGAATCTTGGGTAGGATTTCTATCCAAGGCATATAGGATCAGCACTGGACTGTGAACCACTAGGTCTCGGCAGCTCAAACCTGCCAGCTGCTCCTGTAAACTCTATACAGGGTCGCTGTGAGTGGAACCGACTGGACAGCACTTAACAACAACAACTACAACGTGAGACTGGGTCCCCCAGACAGGACTCACGTGTTTTCTCCCAGAGCCTGGCCCTGGCCCTGGGCTCGGCCACTCATGCGGTAGCGCTGTGGGCTGTGGCTGGTGGTGCAGGCTCTCCGGGCACCCCTTCACGTTGGGGTGACCAGCATAGTAAGTCTAATAAGTGAAGACTCAGTAAGTTCTCACAATTTTGCGTCTTTAACTTATTTTACATTCTGCCGGTCGTCCTGAGCAGAACGAGGCAGGACACTAACGAGCGCCCGCGTGTCCCCGCAGCGCGTGGTGGTGGAGGCGCACTGGCGCGTCGTGGTGGAGTACCTGCGGGCTGTCATGCAGAAGCGCATCTCCTTCCGCGGCCCCGAGGAGCGCAAGGAGGGAGCTGAGCGCATGCTCAAGGAAGCTGAGCAGTTCCGCTTCCTGTTCCGGAAGCTGGCATCGGTGAGAACTGGGCCCAACCCCTGTGACGGAGGGAAGCAGGGACCGCCAGTGGGTCGTGCCCAGATATCCAGGCAGCCATAGTAACACCTGCCCCCGACGGCTGTGGTGTGTAGCCACCGAGTCGACCCAGGATCTTCCTAGCCTCCCTGTACCACGCCCTGGGGCAGCCCCCCGACTCGGAATGAGCCCGCCCAGGTCCCCCCTCAAAATGAGACCTTTCTTGCTCCCTGCTTGGCGTCCTTGTGTGGCATTGAAAGCTAAGCACTGGACAACTAACCATAAAGTTGGTGGTTCAAAGCTACCACCTACTCCTTGGAGACCCTAAACAGGGTTACTATGAATCATAACCAACTTCGGGGCATTTAACAACGAAATGTACCCCCCTGTCCCCCCCCCCCACACTTGAACCCAGCCCTGCCCTGTCTCCTTTGGGGCTGTGTGGACATGGTCCTGTTTCCCCAGGGGGTTGGGGAGGACGTGGACGGGCACTGCGACGCCATCGTGGCCATTGCAGAGGTCATTAAGCTCACGGACCCTTCCCTGCTCTACCTGGAGGTCTCAACTCTGGTCAGCAAGTACCCAGATATCAGGTAACAGCTCTGGGGGAGCCTCGAGAGGGCAGGTAGCCACGCGGCTGTGAAAGCTTTGTCTCCACTGTCACATGTGTCTTCCAGTCAGAGTGGGGTCCTAGTCCTGCTGTTACATATACCTGGCACGGGTGATGGTGGTGGTGGGGGGGAACGGCCCCCTGGGCTCAGTTTGTCTATGTGGTTAGGAAGGTGGCTGGGTCTGTCCAGGCGGTGGGCATCAGGTGCATGTCTGCCCCTCCCCAGGGATGAACACATCGGTGCACTGCTGACAATGCGAGGGGATGCCACCCGGGACATGAAGCAGACCATCATTGAGACACTGGAGCAAGGCCAGACACAGACGAACCCCAACTACGTGCCCCTCTTCAAGGAGATCATCGTGCCAAGTCTGAATGTGACCAAGCTCCTGAAGTAACTCTCAGCTAGTTTGTGTGTAGATCCTCCTGGTCGCATTTCAGCCCTCCAGCATTCCCTCGAGGACTCGGGTCTGCCCTGCTGACGTGTGGGCACCTATCTTCAGGGCTGCATTTGATGATGGCTCTTGACGAACCAAGTGTTCTGACAGCCAAGCCTCGCCGGCAGCTGGACTCTAAGCAAGGTGCCTGAGGGAGTGGGGTGGGGTGCACAGTGAGCAGGCGTGGCCTGTGCCCTATGAGCTATGAATGTACCCCTTCATTAAAGAGGCTGCCATCCCAGCACCCAGCTCCCACCCTGATTCCCTAAAGAAAGGGAGCTGGACCTCATCCATGGGCAGACACCAGGGTGCGTGGAGGCGGGGTCCCCAAGCTTGACACTACCCTCAGGACCCCACCTCCCAGAGAGGGTGGACATCTGGCCTGGTGGGTGCTGCCAGAGACATTCTAACAGGAAGAGGTCAGTGTTGGGAGCCAAAGTTTGGAGGCGTGGTATGGTGCTGCAGTTTAAGGTGCAAGGCCGGGGATCCTCGGAACGCTGTACAGGGTCACTATGAGGATCCACTGCACGGCACACCGAGAACTTTGGAGAAGCACACATGAAAAGTCACACTTAATTGGTGTCATGTATTTTAAGATGTATCCATTTTGATGCTTCTTAATGACCCACAGCCCCCTAATGCCCCCTTTCTACTATGTAGCCTCTCTGCAGGGTCTTCAGCAGTGCTAGGGGCAGTTCCACATTATTTATTCCTTGTGTTTAAAAACTGCAGCCACACTAAAAGACACCCCCTGCACTTCCCCCAGCCCTTCCTCAGTCTCACCAGCCCCTTTCCACCTCCACCCTCCACATCCTCTTTCCCTCCTTCCTCCTTCCTTGTTTTGGGTCTTCCTGAGACTGCCAGCTTGCTGGGGGTAAAGGAACCCGGGGAAGAAGCCTGCCTGGAGCAGGGGTCCAGAGGCCGGTACAGTGCTGCTGGGGGAAGCTGTGGCTCTGACTGAGATGTGCTCATCTATAAAAATACTCTGCAGTGCCGTTCAAAGACAACTTCCCAACTTAGGTCGTCTCCTGGATTCTCAGTTTTCTTCAGTAGGCGTCCCCGGAAAAGGGAAACTGTCTTGGGGCTCCTGAGCCTCAGTGCCTCCCACTTCTTCCTCCAGCCCCGGGAGGGAGTGCAGGGGCCTCTTCTCAGAAGGGAGGCGCTCTGGCAGCTTGGACATACCCTCTTGCATCACTATCTGAGGCTGCTTTATAGCAACTTGAAAATGACTGGTTTCTGGAAAACCAACTCTGGATCGGCTGCCTATGGGCAGTTTTTGTTTTCTCAGCATTTAAATACTGACATGTAGAGCTCAGAAGGCCTGTGGGAAAGACTGAGGCGGTGCCCTGTGGGGAGGGGTTGCTTCTTGTTAGGTGCCATCGAGTTGGTACCGACTCATAGCGACCCTATGCACAGCAAAACGAAACACTGCCCGGTCCTGGGCCAACCTCACTACTGTTGCCGCGCTTGAGCCCATTGATGCTGCCACTTGGCCAGTCCATCTCGTTGGGGGGTCTTCCTCTTTTTCTCTGACCCTCCACCTTGCTAAACATGATATCCTCCAGCGACTAGTCCCTCCTGACAATATGTCCGAAGTATGAGAGATGAAGTTTGGCCATCTTGGCCTCCAAGGAGCACTCTGGATGCACTTTTTACAACACAGATCTGTTGGTTCTTTTGGCAGCCCATGGCACTTTCAATATTCTCCAACACCATAACTCATAGGCATCAATTCTTATACGATCTTCCTTATTCACTGTCCAGCTTTCGCATCCATATCAGGTTATTGAAAATACCATGGCTTGGGTCAGGCGCACCTTAGTCCTCAAGCTGGCATCTTTGCTCTTCAACACTTTAACAAGGTCTTGTGCAGCAGATTTGTCTAATGCAATATGTCCTTTGATTTGACTGCTGCTTCTGTGGGTGTTGATAGTTGATCCAAGAAGAATGATGTCCTTGACAACTTCAATCTTTTCTCCATTGATAAGAATGTTGTTTATTGGCCCAGTGGTGAGGATTGTTGTCTGTACATTGACAGGTAATCCATACTGACGGCTGTGCTCTTTGATCTTCAGTAAATATCTTAAGTCCCCTTCAGGAGCTCTGGTAGTGTAGAGGGTACAAATCCAAATCCGGGCTGTGAACCACAAGGTCAGCAGTTGGAAACTACCAGCAGTTCCGTGAGAGAAAGACGAGGCGTTCTGCTCCCGTAAGGATTTACAGCCTCAGAAACCCTGTGCGTGGATGGTCACTGTGAGTCGGAATCGGCTCCACGGCACTTAACAACAGCAGCTTTACTTTCAGCAAACAAGGTTGTATCATCTGGCTATCGCAGGTGGTTAATGAGTTTTCCTCCAGTCTGGGGCACACAGACCACTTTCTCTTCAGCCTACCCACAGCTCTGCCTCATTCACCAACTTCATCTCTGGCTGACCCCGAGACCCTCCTCACTGGTCGTCTTTCCTTTCTCCACTCTGTTCTAGAACACTTTTGAAAACCAATTCCCCCAAGTCACCTGCTGAGGCCTACAAGGTGCATATGTGGGTACAGTGCCTGCCCCCCATTATGCCTAACCCACTTGGGTTTTGGTGCCTCAGGAGCTCACCCTCATGCTTCCCAGCCACCACTGCTCCCAACCCCAGGCCTCTTGGTGTACGGGGGCTGATGGTTGGCCTTGGAGCCTCCGTTTGATCCCTGATCTTTCCCCAACATCAGGGAAGTGCTTCGCAGTGGCCAAACAGATGTCCTCCCGGCGTGTGGCCACACACTCGTGTCAGTATGGTGATGCCAGTTGGTGTTTGTGGGCTGCTGCCTGGGAGTTCTTGATAGGATTGCTCAAATCATTCACAAAGTTACCCAGAAATGCCTTGAAATATTTTAATAGGATCAATCCAGCAATCATTGTAAGAGTCTGATGAAGGCCCCGCCCCCAACCTAGACCTCTCTAACAGCACACGAGGGGCATCTGAAGGCACATCATGTGATTGGGATTACACAGTGACAAAGATGGCGTTCGCAAAAAATGTACACGACATATCACGACTCAACCACGTTCCACTTAAGTTGCTGTGAAATTCTACCCTTATTTCCTTTCACAACAGATCCCTGGGACACAGTATGTTGAATGCTAACAGTTCTCTTCGAGAAAACACAGAAGTGAGACAGTGACAAATGTGTGTACTTTATAGCGACAACAACCAAGTATGCCACAAAGTTCAGTATTAAATAAATAGGAAATTCTTTCCTAGTAAAAATTTTTACGAACAGTTTCCTAAGGAAATACATTCATGTGACTGCTTACATTCTGCTGCACGACAATGACGGATGACGAGTCTTCTCGTCTGAAATGTAACTATAGTACTAGGGTCCAGAACAGTGTGCAGATAGACTGGAACCTGCTGAATCCTTCCTTATGTAAGCAAGTGAAGTATGGGGAAGTGAGGGTTCCTCATCTGAAACTTCTGTTCCATTGTGGACGTGCTTAACTGTGTTGTGCACGTAAGCACAGAGGAAAACTCAAGCCTGAGGTTGAGTCAGGGAATCTTAGTTCAGTGGGTTTACTGCACATCTGCCATCTCTGACCTGCAGTGGGACAGCCAGGAGCCAACTGTCCAAGGCCATTTTCCTTGACAGGGGCCCTTGTGAGGGCAGCTAGAAGTGCTCGGCTGGCTCACTCTGGGCAGTAGGGAGGCACTTGGAAAGGCAGTTTTGATCCTTGTCACCAAGACTACTGCAGAGCAGATGTGTGGGCTGGTGGCCCTCGGATGTAGTGGGGACTCTGCCACAGGCTCGGCCTGTTCTAGACAAATTGTTCTTGGCAACGAGTGGGCAGTGCATACATTTCCGTAAAGATAGCAATTGATGGGTCTAGCTCATTGAGCAGGGATGGTCTTAGAGTTACTAGTTGGCAGATTTTGTTGCATAGATAGTGGCTGGATTTTATGCTCAAGAATTTATTAAGATGGTTACACAATGTAGAGAACAGTGACTGCACTTGCTATGTAATGGCTGAGCCAGTGACTCAAACACGGGAGAAAGCTGGACTCCTTCAACAAACCAACCTCTACCAGTGATGCCGCCAGCAACCACAGTTGTCTGCGTTGGTGAACAAACTCCACGATGCCGTTTTCCTTTTTCTTCTCCCTTTCACAGCAAAGCTATGGACAGAAAATTGTAGACCTTTTTTCCATCAAGGACTCAATGTGCAATATTGACACAATATAAACTGGAGAACTCACCTATGATTGCTTTGAGAACCTACAGTATCAGAAATTGATTATAAGACAAAATGAGTAATTTCATTTTCCTGAGCAAGAGAGTGTCTGGTTTGCTTTAGAAAAGATTATAGTAGGAGTGTCCTTGCATCCACTGTCCCTCAGTCCTCTCCTAGGGCGGCTGGGTCCAAAGCTTCCGAATCCAATGGACACGTGCCTCCGCAGAGAGTGGTGCCCTATGGGGGGGGGGGGGAGCAGCTCCCTGAGAGTTGGTAGGGGTGGGTGAGAGCGACTGGACTATGGCATCAGGGGGACAGGAGCAGGGTCAGAGACAAGGTGTCATCCTAAGGATGTGTCAGCGTCTGCTGAAGTCCCTCCACGTCTTCGACAAACGACGGCTTCGTGGGCAGTGCTCTGGTCCCTCTGCATGCTGAGCGTAAAGGCCAGACAGATCTGCAGTCCTTTGATTCCAGTCCCCACGTTGTTAAACACGTGTTGTTTGTGGAATTCACTGCCCCTTGCTGACTCCTTACCCAGCCGATGCTTACCACCCCCGCAGAACCACTGGACACTGAGCCCTGGGTGGGCGGGGGCACATCAGACGGGACTCTCAGAGAGTCAGAACCAGGGCCTGCTCTTTTGGGGCCCTGGTCCACATCCCCGGGCACACCCTTCCCTGGGCGTGCAGACACGCCCCGCCCCGCCATCGCGGGGTCAGTGCCCTCACAGCGGGGTCTCTTCCTGCTCCAGGTCGTGCGGCGGAGCGTGGCAAGAAGGCTGCAGCGAGGCCAGTTTCAGCAAAGCGGGACGGCGGCGTGCGCGAGGCCGCTGGAACGAGCGCCGACTGTTCACGCGGCGCGCTGCCGCCGACCTCGCGTGTGCGCTCAGCAGCCCCCGGCGCTCGGATCGTGGCTCCGCCCCTGGTGTGGACTCCACCCCCGACCCCGGCTCGCCGTCGGGCGTCTCGGAGGGCGCGTTGGGCTCGGTGGGATTCGCGGGCTCGGCGGGCGGCGTGGGGCTCGGGGCGCGCGGGCGCGGGCGCCGAGTGGGGAGCAAAGGCGACTCGGGGGCGGTTGGCGGCTCTTTGCGCGGGGAGGACTGTCCGGTCAAAGGCACGTCTGAGCTCGTGTCACCTGCGGGAGGACATAGAGTGAGCGGCGCTGGTGTCCTGGATACCCCCCAGCGAGAGCGCAAAACCCAGCAAAGCCTGGTCACTCCGCGCCACGCGCGTCCTCACCCTGGTACGGAGTCAGTGTGTTTTAGGGTTTCTGACCCTGCGGTCCACAAGATCACAGGTCGTCAAGGAAAACGTGTGAAATGGACCAGGACTGGGAAAGAGCGCAAGGTTCGATTCTAAGTGTTGCTGCTCCGGAGGTTAGTGCTAGCAGGGTCAAGGGCAGGAGTGGCTCCTAGCCGCCTTCCACTCGGTCTGCCTTGAGCCTTACAGCTGCCAAGTCCCTCACATGGGGGCTCAAGTCACAGGGAGAGACTTCCTGGGGGTCCACTCGAGGGAGGGTCCCAGATCTGATCTGGTCCACCTGGAATCCCTGCTTGAGTGGCTGCTGGCGTTCACAAAGACAGTCAGCCAAGGGGCCCCTCTATAGGAGGGTAATCCAGCACCGTGGTACCCGCTGTTACAGAAGATGGGGGTCAGGGCCAAAAGCAAAAGGATGAGTCCTGGGAAGGTCCTGAGAGCTGTCCACAGGAGGATGTGGTGCAGTGGTGTGACTGAGCGTGACTCACCTCATTTCTAGTCCTAAATATTGACCCAGGAGAAAGTCCAGTGTGGTTCATAAAGAAAACTCTTGTACCTGCCTAGCCTAACCCGCAGTGAAAGGGCTGGCTGTTTCCCGAGCTGGGCCTCACTGAGCGCTCATCTCATCCAATCATCCACAAGGAGAAAAATACCTTGTTTCTCTTCACTTCAACTGAGGGTGAGACCTAGCCGCAGCTAGACTCGACCCACCTAGGTGTCCCCCAAGTGAGTGTCTCCTCCTCCTCAGCGAGCACCCAAAGGAAGTGTAAAGTGGGGAAGATACCCAGCCGGTCACTCCCCCCAGACCTGCTGAATCAAGCTCCTTCTTCCTCGCTGCCCTCTCCTCTCTCGCCTCCCCTTTCCTCCGAGCTCTCCTGTCTGCTCTCTTGAGCTGGGAAGGCACCCACACACACATACACAGGCCCCTTGACACCCTTCCTCTGCACGCTTCTCTGTAGAAGACCAGTTGTTTGTGGTTACGTCAAGTTCTGACTCATAACTATGACACTCTATTGGGTTTCCAAGGCGGTAAATCTTTCTCCTGCAGTAGTGGCTGGTGGATTCGCAAAGTTCTGTCATGCTCCAGCATAGTGTCTATACCAAGGCCATATTTTCCAACCTTGTGGTTTGCACTCCAGAGTCACCACGCACCCATAGGAGGCTAGAGGGAACCGTTAAGTTATTCTCTCTTGGACCGCCTGCTCTGGGATAAACGGACAACCTAAAAGTAAATTCCAGTAAGGCAGCATGTTAAGAAGCCAGCTCCTCAAAACACCCAGAACTCTAGGACTTAGAGAGCAGAGAAGCAGGGGAACCGCCCACCCCGTCTCTGCAGCAGGGTAAGAGGCTGTGGAAAGAGAGAAGGAAGCGTCTGGAGAGAAAGTCCGCAGAAGTCCAGGCCCCACATGCCAGAGAGACCTGAAGAGAAAGAGATACAGCAGAAAGAGCGGGCGTTAGCGCAGCAGTTACATGTGCGTGGACTCAGGCAGCCCGGGCCGCGGAGCCTCCTCTGGGTCCCCGTCCGCCAGCAGGAAGGAGTCCGCCGACTTGGTGCTAAGCCGGATGGGCGTCAGTCTGCGGAAGTTGTCGGGCGAGCAGGGAATCTGCACCCGGGCCCGCTGGGAGGGCACCACTGTCTCCTCGGGAGACAACCACGGCGGCACCCTGGCTAGGATGCCTGGGTCCTCATCCGGGGAGAACACGGGGTTGTCAATTCCTAGGGGAGAGAGCAGCGGCTGCTAAGTCCGGCCCGCGCCTAGGCCTGGACGCACCGGGCTCCACACGTCCGCTTCCAATGACTGAGCCTGGTCCCATCGGGGACCCTCCCACTGCTGATCACCCTGACCATGAAGCACCCATCGATGAGTCCCTCATCCGCCATGTGTGCCCTCCAGGTTCCGGCAGGGCCTTTCCCCCCTAACAAAGAGGCTGTGGACCAGCCAGGGGCTGAGAGGTCAACCGGACTCCTGTGACTGAAAGCCTGGGGCTCCCGGAGGCACCCGCACCCAGCCTGCTTCTCCTGTGCCCACAGTCACAGGGCACCACTGACCACCTGCAGAGCACCGGAGGCTGGCCACCCTGGGTTCTGGGCCACTTCCTCCCCATGGCCTGGCCCCTCCAGTGGTCCCACCTGCTGTGGAGTCTGTCGTGCTGTCTTTGGTGACGTTGGCCAGGAACTCGATGCCTCCACTCATGTCTTCAGCCTCGTAAGGGTGGGTGTCCTCAGGGTCTGAGAGCTCCAGATCTGCTGCAGGGAGAGGGGATCCGGGAGGGCAAGGTGGGAGCCGCTGCTGGATGTTCTCAGGACAGGTCCTCCCGGGGCCAGGAGAGGCCACGGCGAGACCACGTCCTGCTGCAGAGCTCGGGTCTCCCCCACCCACACTCTGCCTGGTCACAGAACCAGGACAGGACGAGGCCCATGGGGTCTGCTTGCCCAGAGGGGCGCTTCTCTGTGGGCCTCGGGAACCCCAGGGCCCACTAACCCTCTACCCCAGCCCCGCCGCCATCCCAGGCACGGCCCCCTTGCTGCTCGCTTCTTACCTCGCTCCTTGATGGGGAGGTTGTGCAGCGGGGTCTCCATGGGCAGCTTCCCATTGGGGATACTGCTGTTCCTCTGGGAGATGCGGAGACAGGGGTCAGCACGACCCACCACCACGGAAGGGCAGGGTCATCCTGGGAGGCCTTCCCTGCCCCCACGGCCCCCACTGCCCTGCGCGCTGACCTCCATCTCTGTGATGATTCCCGCCCTCCAATGCCCTTAGTCCGGTGATGACCTCTATCCCTCAGGTTACGCCCCGATTCCCCCAGAAATGACCTGAAATGTGATCCCTGCCCCGCCCCTACCCTCTTCTGCGCGCGCTCCCGCTTGTACAGCTTGGCAGCCTTCTTGTTCTGACAGATGCCCAGCTTGGTGGACTTGAAGGACTCCAGGCGTTTCCGCATGGTCCGGTGGAAGATCTCCTTGTCCTGTTTCTCGTCCTCATTCGGTGAGAGCTCATGGCGGCTGTACAAGTGCTTGTACTACGAGGGAGCAGCGCCGAGTCCACCGACCCGCTCGCCAGCGCCCCCTTGAGGAGCCTCCGTGCGGACCGTCCCCCCACTCCCGCCCCCAGGCCCCACCGGCACGCACTTCCTGCCGTGGCTTGTACAGGTACTGCTGCAGCGTGTGGTGGGTCACCATGTCCTCTGTGTCGCGAATGCTCCTCCGCCGCTGCTCCAGCGACTGCATGTCCAGACAGACGGCGCTGACGTTCTCTCGCCTGTCAGGGGCGCAGACAACGCGTGTCCCAGAGCTGCACCTACCCCGCAGACTGACACCCATTACCCCTCGGCATGCACAGGCCCTGGTCCCCAGTGGACGCTGAACACAACACACGTGAGATGGACACTGAAGAGACCCAAGAAAAGGCCTCAGCTGTTCGCAGGCTCCGCAGGGCCCAGACTAGGCAGGAGGCCCCAAAGCTGGGCCCCACAGGGGTTGCCTGGTGGGAACGCAGGCGATTGGCCCTCTGCCCCTTGCCAACTGCTGCCCATTGCTTCCTGTCCCTCCCTCCTCCCTCCCTCTTCTCTTCTGTCCTCCTCCCCCTCCCTCTGCCCTTCTCTGTCCCTCCTCCCTTTCTTCTCCCTCCCTCCTTCTCTTCCTCTTTCCTCCCTCCCCGCTCCTTTTTTCCCATCTCCCTCCTCTCTCCACTATGGGCAATGCAAACACAAACATAATCTTGCTCCTTGGTCAATAAGAGAGACATGCGTGGCACTCCCATGGGCTTCCTTCCAGTTGGGAGCCCAGACTAGCCCCTGCTTACAACCCTGATTGCTCCCAGATGCTAATGGCTAGTGTATGTCCTGAGAGGCCTTGCTGACCAGCTGTGGTCAGGAGGACTGGGGCTGGTGGACCAACCATGAGCCCCGAGCATGGGCACATACAGAAGGTAGGAAACAGAGGCCTCCACGGTGGATGGCCGTGGCGTGCTGAAGTCCACATTAACCATGTTGTCTGTGCTCGGTGAGCGGATGAAGGCTAGGGACCCCCGACGTTCGCCCTGCAAGGAGAAACAGCCAGGTGTGTGTGTTTCTGTGCATGGACACATGCCTGCACACACATGCATGTGACTTGGGAGCTTATGGGAGAGAAGACACGGGCTAAGGGTCTAAGGACCTGGGCTCACATCTCAGACCCTCCACCACGGTCAGCTATGTGCTCTACAGAAAGCCACCTGGGGTCACCTGCTGTCTGCCAAATGCAGGGTGTCAGAGGGCTCGTGAACCCTGTGGGACCTTGCAGGCAGGTTATCCTGGAGAGCATGGTGTCCCCACAATGTCTCGGGGTACAGGAGGGGGATGAGGGTATACACAGAGTGGGGGCCATGACAGGACCACTGTCCCCCCCCTCCCCCCAGTTCCCGAGAGGAGCCATGTCCTAGACCCTGTCCAGCCAGGAGTACGTGCCCCTCGCCAACCTCAGCCACGTAGCTGATGGCATCTTTCAAGTTGAGTTCGTGGAAAACATTCAGGATCCTATCTCTGGACTTCTGGGCTGAGCGTCTCATGAGGACTTTGCTGAGGAATTTCCTGTCGAAGTTGGACCACCTGGGGGAGTCAGACATGGGCATTAGGTCCACCCAGAAGGGGCTCCCCCCCCCAGCTGCAGACTCCACAGGAAGCTTCTCCCCACGTGGTCAGTGATGCCACAAAGGCATTGGTAAAGCAGAAACAGGAGCCGTGCCGGACTAGTCTAGTATTTGTCTTTCTCATGAAGGCAGCTGTCAGGAAAGGTGGGGACTCCATCTTCCCAGTCTTAATATAACTTTGTCAACACTTGCTCCCTGATCTGCTGCAGTGAGGGTCACGTCCTACCGTGCAGAGCGGGGACAAGGGGCAAACAGATCTGGCTTCACTCTGACCCTGACAGGGAGCCAGGCCCAACAGACACAAGCGTCTGTTCAATGGAACAGAATTGGAAATTCAGGTCACTGGGGAAGGTGTCTAGGTCAGCCGGGGCAGGGAGGCAGGTCCAAGTTTGGGTGTCGCTCTGCACAAGGACCCCTGATGCCATGTCACCCAGATTCAGCTCTCGTCTAGCACTTACTGCACGGATATTTGGCGCAGGCTAATTTTTTGGCTTTGCCAAGGAGCCGGAAAGAAATTTAAGCAGTGCTTTCCAAGGGGGACATCGGCAAATCAAAGGGTCCCATTCTCCTCTGCCCGGTGCCCATCCTGACAATGACATCCACAGAGACCCTCCTTCACTTTGGGGAGGCCACACAGCCCCACCTCCGGGCTGTTTTCTTCAACTTTAAACATAATCAGTGAGTCTGAGATGACAATGCAGGGCAAATAGCGTACAACTGACTTCAGGCCGACTTCAGAGAGCTTGTGGGTTTGGCTCCAGTGAATACAAAAGTCAGGCTTACGGTAGTCTAGTGAGTGTGCGTTATGAAAAAGTATGAAATATCGTGAGAGTGACCCAAATGTGACACACAGACGTGAAGTGAGAACAGTGGTCACCTTAGGCAGGTCCAGTGTGGCGTCGCTCCAAACCTTCAGTGTGTAAGGAAGACAGTATTTATGAAGCACCCTAACACAACGTGCCTGCATATTCTACTTACAGTGTGCATCGAAACATTACGACTGGAATTATTGTTAGCGATGTTCCAGTGTATCTGAAGGCGTTGCTTTCATATTTTTTCTGCATCGAGTCCTGGTGTGGCACTGGACCAGAAGTCCAGGGTAAGCACTGGACTACAAGGACACCCTATACAGGGTCGTTATGAGTTGGAACTGATACGTCAGCACTTAACAACAATGATGCATAGAAAGGAACACTGTATTCTAAGACAAACATTTGACTAATGGTAGATACAAACTGTACAAATTTGACTTAAAGATGTAGGAATGGAATTCGTTCATGATCTGGGTACTGCCTGTGCTTAATGAAACAGAACCAGCCACCGAGAATTTTAAGGACTTACATTACTAGATTTATTATAGTTTTAATTATAAAATGAATTTTTAAAATAAACTATAAGCCCAGGGTTTGAGTTTTATGGACAAAATAATTAGACAATGGAAGACTAATGGCAGGTTCCTGATTTTCCGTCACTGGCCAATCAGATGACTTGGAATTCTCTGTGCCCCTCACCCTCACCTCCTGGTGAAGTCTGGATGCACCTATGGTTCCCACCTCACATCCAGATGTCCTCTTGCCCTGAGCAGGTACCACAGAGATTGGACCAGCCCGGGTCTGCACACAGCGTGTGAACCGTCTCCTAGCTGGTTTTAGTTTCAGAATGCCCAGAAACTAGGCCTGGGGGGCACCTGGCTCCCAGTGACAGGGACCCTACATCAGGGCTGTTGGTTGAGGGGCTGGCCGGGAAGGAGCAGCGACAAGCAGAGCCTGAATTCCCTCCCTTGTGCAGCAGGGGGCGGTGTAAACCACTCACTTGTCTCTGAGGTAATTGTGTCCTATCTGGCCTGAGATGTCCTCAATGGCTGATAGAATGTGGTCAAAGGCCTTTTGAGGGAAGACATTGGTTAGTGCCCCTGGGACCGCCCAGCCCCCCGTCCCTGGCCCCCAGCCTCTGCCCCCTCACCCGGCCATGCAGCTTCTCGTTGAGTTTGGGTTCCCTGTGTTCACTTCTCTTCACCTTCAACCACTGCACCAGGGGCTTGATGGTCAGGCCCTGGGGGACAGGCATGTCCACGCTCAGGCCTCTGGAGCAGGTGCAGCTGGCTCCGCACAGCCCCAGTGCCCCGTGCCCACAGGTCCCCGACCCCGGACTATTTCTATGGAGAAGACCCCGCAGGGTCACCACCACAGCACTGAGGGGCCTGCCCAGCAAGCCAGGAAGGCTGATGTAACATTAACTGGCCTTGTTAATCAGCTACATCATCGGGGAGAACATTCTAGGACAAACCGTGTGGCGTCCCCTGTGGCCTTCCAGAGAACCTACAAAGCCTTCTCGTTACTAAAATTACAAAACCCAATTAAGGCCGTTGCCTCAGAGCCCTGGGTCATGGGTGCTTCTTCCCCCAGTCCCTCAGACCCGGGTGGTCAGCTGGTGGGGAGGGTGGCCTCGGGCAGTCTGTCCCCGGTGTGCTGAGCGAGGCCCACCTGGAAGATGACGGTGAAGAAGACCACGATGATGGTGGTGCTGACGAAGAGATTCTTCTCCTTGACCTTGTTCTCGTCCAGGAGGACCACCAGGGCATAGGCCACAGCCCCACGCAGGCCACCGTAGGACATGACCACCTGGTCGATGATCTCCAGCTGCACCATCCGGTAGCGGTTCAGCACCCAGGTCTGGAGGACTACACCTGTGGGTGGAGGTGTGTACTCAGCATCCTCCCAGGGGCCGTCCACAGGGGCCTGGACCTCAGCTGTGGCTCTGGGAGACACCTGGACAGTGTCTCTCAAAATTATGTCGGGGTCCTCACCCCAGGATCTGGGAAAGTGACCATTTGTAGGGTCTTTGGAGACGCTCTCAGTTAGGAAAACCTGAGGTCATACCAAGCCAAACGGAATGAAACCTCCGGCCGCCGAGTCTACCCCACTCTTGGCGGCCACCCGACACGACAGAGGACTTCTCCCAGCTTCTTCTGAAGCTGCACGTCTTTACGGGAACAGAAAGCGTCATCTTTCTTCTTCAGAGTTGCGGGTGGGTTTGAACTGCTGACCTTTAGGTTAGCTGCTCCATACTTAACCCCCTGCACCACCAGGGCTCATCCGGTCATCCCATAAGGAAGAACAATGAGACTGGTTGTCATCAAATTGGTTCCGACCTATGGTGACCTCTGTATTATTGAGTACAAGTACCCCCTAGGGTTTTCTTGGCTGTGATCTTTATAGGAGCGGATTTCCAGATCTTTCTGCGTAGTTACCGGGTGGACTCAAATCACCAATCGATAGACTAGTAAAGTCCACTGGCATCTTTCTGACTCATAACAGCTCCAGAGAGAGTAGAACTTCCTCGTACAGCTGCCAAGGCAGTTGCACTGTGGGTTAGGCACTGGGCTGCTAACCACAAGGTCGGCAGTTCAAACCCACCAGCTGCTCCATGGGAGAAAGATGAGACAGTCTGTTCCTGTGAGGATTTACAGCCTTGGAATCCCACTATAAAGTCACTGTGACCCTAACTGACTGCATGCAACAGGCTTGGCTTTGGGCTTTAATCTTTATGACAGCAGACAGCCGCATCTGTCAACAAGTGGCCAGCAGGGTCAAACCTCCAGCCTCCCGTTTAGCTGCTGAGCGCTTTAAGCATGGTGCCACCAGGAGTCCTAACCCTGTCTGAGTTAAGTGCCGTCGAGTCGGTTCCGACTCATAGCGACCCTCTATAGGGTTTCCGAGGAGCAGCTAGTGAGCTTGAACTGCCGACCTTACAGTTCAAACGGCTTTGCAGTCTGTGGTGTCCACGTGACAGAACTGCAGACAGATGCAGGGTCACGCAGGACCCTCCCCCAGAGCTCTGGCGACAGACAGTGTGGCCAACACCCTTATCTGAATTTCCTGACCCCAGCACCACAAGACACTAGACCTCTGTTCCTAGAAGCCTGGCAACCCCAGAGGACAACGTGCCCAGGGCCTTTCACAGTCTTCCCGAGGGAAATCCTGTGTTTGGGAAATTGTCCCCCACCTCCACAGTGACTGAGTGGCCACTGCTCGGGACAGCCACATCACTGGGGTATGTGTGGAATCTGGGCCTGTGACCAGCCCCCTGCAGAACACTACAGTGTCTCCTGTCTGTCCATCAGTCCCACCCCCTCACTGGCAGCCTTTGCAGGGCTCTGGATGCCACAACAGGGGGGCAGCGGACGGAATGGCCGCTGGCCCCATGGCATTTTCTCCCTGGAAGGCTTTGTGCCCAAGAAGTGGAGGTCAATTCCAGGGGAGCTCTTGTTTTGCAGTTCAGGTGACCAGAAGGTGACCAGAAGTCAGGAGGGGATGGGGGTCCCTGTGAAACGTTGAGGGTGGGCCTGAGCTCAGAGTGAGGCTGCGTGGAATCTCATCAGGACCCTAAGCCAGTGCTCCAGAGGATCCAGAACATTCCACCCTTGCTCCATCACTGTGTTGGGGTGGCTGAGTCTCTCCTCAGACTCCCTGGGACTTGACAGTCACAAGGTGAGCAGAGTTGTGAGTGTGGTCAGTCCCTGGAGCGCTGGGCTCTGCTGCTGTACAAGAGCCGGAACGATCTCCCCTCCCTCACGTTTAAGGTCCTATCCTGAGGGGACAGCACAGGCCGCCGGCCACCTGCCCTCCCTCAACCTTCCATGGAGGACCACCATGGCCCCTCTGTCACCATCTGTCTCTCGCCATACACACCACAGCCCTGTGTCCTGACTCCACCCTCCACCCTCCACCACCTCCCTCCACCTCCCACCACCTCCCTCCACCTCCCACCACCACCCAACCTCTTCCTCCATCTCTTTCCATTGCCCACCATCACCCGCCCATCCGCACCAATGGCACGATACACCGAGATGAAGACCAGCGTCAGGAGTACAAAGGCCGTGTTCCAGGTCCAGATGAGGGGGTCCACAGCCGAGATGCCCAGAAACATGAAGATGATGGTCTCAGCCCCGCTGGCCAGCATCTTCATGGTGTAGCGCACTGTAGTAGCCGACTGCTCGGAGATGTTGGCCTTCACATACTTCTGGCAGCAGATGCCACAGAAAGTGATCCTGGATGGCAGAAGGCCATGGGATGGGTGTGGGGCTGTGGCCCAGCCTGGCTGCTCCCACACAGCCCACCCTCTGCACGGCCTGGATCCCAGACGTGAGGGCCTCATGGGTCCATTTCTAAGGCCTGACCCTGGCCTGGACAGCTGCATTGCAGGCTTCTGTCCTCCTGGACAGACATTCCTCCTCCTCAGGGGCAGCCTTCTCTGATGCCCTTGGCCCAGTGACACCTCTCAGGGATCCCCCACCCCAGCCTACCCCCACACTCCAGGCTGCCCTCAGTGTCCTTAACACCCTGGGCATGATGGCTGTGTGTCCTTCACATGTGTGACACTGAATGGGGTAATTGTGGGAATCTCTACCCAGAGAGGAGGGAGCCTTGGTTGGATGTGGGCCCCCAGGTCACTGTAGGATGTGTGGAGGCACCAGCGGCCCCTTGGCTCAATGGCTGGGGAAGATGTTTCTGGAATGAGCTCTCATGCAAGCCCGGGCCAGCCTCTGCCAACAGTCAGGGAACGGGGCTCTTGGAGGCTCTGAAGCCATCAGCAGGAACGTCTGTGGCCTTGTCAACTTCTTTCCCAGTGCACAAATGGCCAGTCCTCAACGTGCTTTCTCGCCTTGGGGAAGCAGGGCTTCCTCCATGCCCTCAGCTGAGCTGACCAGTGCAGACCCAGCCCTCTCCCCCTTCCTCAGCCAGGTGGGTTTCAGCCTCTGCCCTGGACCTCCTGTCTGCCAGGTCCCCATGGCCCCCTTCCCACTTGCTGGTGGTCAGAGGGTGCTCTGGGTGTGGCCACCCTCTGCGTAGCATGGGCACTTACGCAAGGATGGCCGACAGGGATAGCATCTCGGAGGTGAGGTAGGACAGGTAGGAGATGACAAACACGAAGCCAGGCTCGATGATGCGGACATGCTTGGTGAATCGTGTCACCAGTGAGAGCAGGAAGGCGAAGACGATCCCCACCAGTGTGCCCCCCAGGCTGACCACGAAGAAGGACACTGTGGACACAGGCATGACTGAAGCCAGGAAAGGCCCTCTGTGCCCCTGAGAGCCACCCGCCCCAGACAAGGGGCCGATTCTCCTCCAGCAGCTTGCGTGTGTAGGGGGACGTGACCTACGGCGTGTGGGGTAGGAGCAAGGATCTAGTTCTTGGGGTGGGGGTGGGGGCTGTTGTAGCCTGTGGGTGCCCAGAACTGCACCCCACCCTCGTCTGTCAAACAGCACATGATCCAGGATGGCTGGGACCCAGTGAAAGTGTTTGTGGCTCTGGGGATGGGGCAGATGGGAAGGGATATGCCTGTCCCTGCTCAGATGGTCTGCGGGAGCCCGGCCTACATACCGAGGCCCTTCACACAGTCCACGCTGGTCACCTTGTCACTGCCCAGTGTCACGAACGATTCAAACACATTGTACAGGACCTGAGGGGAGAGGAGGCCAGAGGAGAAGTCTGGTCACCCTGGGTCCTCGTCAGCCCCTAGTGGGGCACAGAGGTCTGCAGTGAGGTGTTGCTGCAGTCATCTTCTGGGAACTCAAAGTTGTTGGGATGAAAATCACCCTGGGGTAGCATTAGTCATAAAAGGCCAACGATGAGGTGGGAGAACCTTCCAGAGCAAATGGAGCGGCCACCAAGCTGAGCCAATCTGTGTAACTACCACGTGGGTTTTCTCCGGACAGCCCACGGGGCTGCAGAGCACACCGCAGCCTTTGTATGGTGACATTTAAGTCCTATCCCACTGTCTCCCACTGTGCTATGTTCTCGGGGGAGGGGGGATGCAGAAGCCAACAGGCTGTGTCCCCCGGGAGTCCAGGACCATAACCCTCATCACAGGAGGGGCTGCCTGAGTGCCCCGATTCTGCATCATGAGCAGAGAGCAGAGAGCAGAGAGAGGGGTGTTTCGAAGGTAGGGTGGTGTGGGGTCAGGGAGCCGGAGGCTCATTTAGGAAGCATATAGGAAACGGCCTTCCTCTGCCTGTTAGTTCTCATACCCCCAAGAATGTGAGCTCGTCCACCAGATAAGAAGAGAACAGCAGAGGGGACCACGTTCTGGTGACACCCTAGTTCTCCACTCTCCTGAGCATTAAAGGGAGGGTCCCTGGACCCAAAGGGTCAGCTGCAAAGGGTGAACACACTGGCTGCTGACCAAAGGTGCCCTGGAAACCAGACCTGGTGATGGACTTCTGGAAAAGCAGGCACTGAAGGCCTCCAGAGCACAGTGCTGCTAGGACAAATTGGGGTCCCCTCCATAGCAAATGCCCCATTTATGCTCAAGGGCCAAGAGAAGGAGCCACAGGGGTCTCTGCGAGTACAGATCTGCTTGCCAGGAGGACATGCCTGCTGCATGCTGAGGCCATGTGACCATTTGCCTCCGAGCAGCTGAGACCCCGTGACCACGTGGGCTTGGACATCACCCGGCTGTGACCAGCCAGTAGTAGAATCTGTAGGTGGTAACCCTTGACCCTCCCTCTGTCCCTAGCCCCTTGTCCCCACCCTAGCTCCAACAGTGACAGAATTGTCAAGCATGCTCGCTCTGAAGGGAGGGAGCATGGCTGAGGGAGCAGGAAGAGCCAGCCTGGTCCAGTTAGATTTTGGCCAGCAAAATGGCCAGTTCTCACTCCCGCTTGCCATTTTCATTGAACAAACACAGAGATGGGGGAGCAGGTGCTGACGGAAGGCAGAGGGTCACGGAGTGCTCTCGCTGCAGGCAGGGGTTGGTTTCGCTTTGGGGTGCTAAGGCCCAGGCTGCTGGTGATATCAAGACAGTGGGGGCCCCAGCACTAGGCGGGAAGGACCGGCAGCAGGGATGCGTACTCGAGGAGGGTGCTCAGGTTGGCCCCAGCAGCCCACCATTTGCTCCCCCCCAGACAGAACCCTGCTGGCCCTCATCTCTGCTCTAGAATGAAGAGGGGTCTCAGAGCTACAGCTGGGCTGAGTGTGAAGATAGCACCAAGGAAACCAGCCCCACTGCCCGAGGCCCTCGCCGCCCCACATGGTCCGAGGCGGGCATCTTTATGGAGACAGGCCACTTCATCTTTCTCCCTTGGAGCGGAGGGCGGATTCGAACTACTGACCTTGCAGTTGGCAGTCTAGTGCTTTAACCAGCGGGCCACCAGGGCTCCCTGGAGGCAGCCCAAGGGTGTCTGGATTACCAGAGAGAATGGAGGGATCTCCTAATCCAGAAACCAATAACTGGGTAACCAAGAGGCAGCCGGTCAGCTTTGGTGGGAGGCGCAGGGGTCCCGTGCAGTGGCCACCCAGAGCTGGAAGGGCGCACTCACCACGGTGACAGCGTCATTCAGCAAGGACTCCCCAAACACGATGATGAACAGAACCTCATTGACATGCACCTCCTCAAACACAGCCAGTACAGCCACTGGGTCCACAGCTGCAATCAGACTGCCAAACAGCAGGAAGTCCAGCAGGCCGATCTTCAGGTCCCCTGGAAGACAGGCAGACGGCGGCTGTGAGGGGACACAGGGGCCGTGAGGGGACACAGGAGCCGTGAGGGGACACGGTGGCCATGAGGGGACATGGCACTGTGGGGCTGCTCAGACAGCCTGCCCTTCCTCCCACCCCATGTGCCCACTGGTTCAAGAGAGGCTGCTGTCGTCTGAGGGGACAGCCCAGTGTCCACACAGACTGACCATTCACTACTCCCTGGAGAACTCTCTCCTTCTCCACACTGGCCATGGCCCCACTGTCCAGCACCCCGTGAGCTCAGAGGTTCAGCCCTGGTCTCTGTGTTCTGACTCTGAGCACAGCAATGTCCCACAGTGGTCCCGCCATGCGGTGAGCTGCTGTCTGGGCACCTGGGTCAGGTGTGTGGGGCAGCCCAGCATCAGAATCCAGCTTGCCCGGGGAGCACACATGGTCCCCAATGTCTGAGGACAAAGTCCCAGGTGACTGACGCTCTGGACAGGGACCTGTGGTCCTCTCTCATGTCTCCTCAGCGCCCAGCACCCGGGGTCTTATGTGTGGGGTGGACCACAGGGCTGCTTGCTCAGACGCTGTGACAGGGCGCCCCTGTGAGCAGTTCAGTGGGTGCGTGTGAGACCGCACCCTGCTTGGTGTTGGGTCCCACGCCCTGGGAGGCAAACGAAGGTGATGAAGTAAGTACCCAGGTCATGCTGGGGCATAGGGTGAGATCTCTGATTCCGTGTTCCCTGGGGGTCTGGGGGCGACCTTGGTCAAAGGGGCACCTTCTCTTTTCTCTGGGGATATGGAGCTCTTCCTGATGTGGGGAGCAGACCTCAGAGACCAATGTGGACGGGGCCTCAGCTCAGACCCCCAGGCAGGTTTACATGGACAGAGAATTCCCAGTGTATGGTCCTGTGTCCAGCTGACCCCACCCCTGCACACTCACCCATCAGCCCGCTGAGGAAGACCCCGTAGAGGGACAGACCCGTGGTGGCAGCGTTCCACACGGTGCCTATGACAGCATAGAGCAGGATGGTGCCCAGGTTGCCGAAGAAGAGACGGTTGGGCATGAAGTAGCCAGCATCCAGCACGATGGGTGGTAGCAGGTAGAAGAAGAAGACAGTGGGCGTGAGCGTGAAGGAGGCGATGTGGTCAGCTGCCCAGACGATGCCGCCCAGCACCAGGCCCAGCACGATCAGCAGTGCGCTCTCAGGGACCACGCTGGTGACTTTGTGGGACAGGTGGAACACTGTAGGGGAGGGGCTGAGCATGAGCGGGACCCCTGCCTTCGTGTGATTTTGCCAACACACACAAGTGCATGGACCACGGGAGATGGGCCCTGGGAGGGACACTGCCCCTGGACCCTCCCCAAGGGAGAGGCTGTGATCCAGGGTAATGCTGGGTGGGGTGGGGTGGGGGTTAGTGACTGGGCACCAGTCTGCCTCCTTTTGCCCCGACCTGTGAGCGGAACCCCCCACTCTTTCCCATGCCAGGTACCACACGGGCTCAGCCAATCTGTCTACCTCCTCCCACCCAGAGCCACCCTTAAGAGATCACTGCCACCCTGCCGCCATCCTGCCTGACTCATAGAAGCCCAAGGTCAGGGTCTCCATGACTCCCAACCAGTTCTCCGTTTCAGGGTCCTGTCAGCTGAGTGGGGCAGTGAGGCCCAGCCTCCCTTTGGTTCTAGCTCTTGGCTGACTCCTTTGGTCTGGGCACTGCATTGGGTTAGCTTTTTCATTCACTAGTGTGCTTTCTCTTAACTGAAAAGACTGTGAAATTCAAAGGAGAGTTATCTCCTGAGATAGCCTTAGCTCTCTAGTGGAGTGGTTGACTTTCCGGGGGCCACTGGTGGTGGGGGAGGGGAGAACACGGACACTTCCCCACCCACCCCCAGTCCCTGCCCAGCCAGCGAGCCTAGCAGCCTGCTCCAGACCCCGCCCCACCGAAAGGCCCCGCCCCTCCCGGGAAGGCCCCGCCCCTCCAGCAAGGCCCCGCCCCATGTCAGAGCAGGGGTGGCGGGTCCGCCCTATTTCACATTGCGGTTCTCTTACCCAACTCCCTGACAAACCAGGTCAACTCCACCCACTCCCAGGCTGTGTCCTCACCTGTAATTACGGGGTCTCACAGAGGAGTTCCCCACACGCCCTGGATAGGAGGGGCTGTTGGCATCCCGGCTGATTCTTTCCTAGTGGACTGCCTTACCCAGGCATGGAAGTTCCCACCCTCTGGGCCTGGCCGCGGCCACACCTGATCCCAGGGTGGAGGTCACTGAGTTGGGGGTGCCTCTCTGTTACATGATCTCTCTTAGCTCCCATGTCCCCACCATTTTCAAGTCTCAGGAGGGGCTGAGGGAGGGGCCAGCCCTCACAGGAGGACAGGACCTTCCTAGGTCTCAGAGGTGCCTGTCGGGCTCCTGCATTCACACCCTGAAGACCCTGCCAGGGGGCGCTCTGGAGGAGGTAGGTGGGCTGGGTGGGTCAACTCTTGGGGCTGGGTTAGCAAGGACAGACCAGGGGCTGCCTCATCACTGCCCTGCCCAGTCCCTCTCCAGCTCCTTGCTGTCTCTGGGCCCCAACAAGCTCTGTCCTGGGATTGGGTACTGAGGAGGAGGAGAAGGCTGTGGTTAAGGACTCGGGGGTGGGGGAGTGGGGGGAAGGCTGGCAGTCTGTGTTGAACACCCCAATTATATTCATCTGCATTCATACTGCAAGTTGTTAAGAACAGGGAGGACACCTTCCCTCGCTGCCCCAGGGTTCACAGTGCCCTAACACTGGTAGCATTCTGATCAAGGCTCCATTTTTCCCTCTAGAACTTTCCGCAGCTCAGAAGGACCCTGGGTAGGGATCTGCTCAGCCCTCTGGGGTCTCTTGCATGGCTGGGATGCACAGGAATCCTGGGAAGAGGCACTGCTCTGACCCGGTGACTAATACATCACAGAGGTGCGGTACCTAAGCAAGGGAGATCGGCTTCTGGACACAGTGGGCCAGTTCCCAGGAGCCCTCGGCAGCACTGGTACAGCATGTTCCCCCAGAGGTGACCTCTCCAGGCTTGGGGTAAGGAAGGGTGAGTGTCTCACATGGCCCGGGTCCTGGGTCCCAGAAAGACCTAGTGCACCTGGATCTGGTGAACATAGGGCTGAGGGTGGTAGGACCACTGCAGCTCCCCATCAGCTGACCCCCCCATCAGTTCCATGGACCCCATTACTGTCAGGGAATCTGCATGCAGGACACCAGCCCCAGGATCTCTCTGCTTTGGGAAAAGACTTGTGAGGAGCATCTTTCATTTCCCTAAGGGAGAATGATTACTCTACGTGTGTATGCTATGCCAGATGGACCACCTAATGCATGATGGGAGAATCCCTGCAGGCCCTGACAGCTGTACCAGGTGCATGATGGGAGAATCCAGGCAGCTCCCAGATGGCTGTTCCCAGGGTAAGAAGGATGGGAAAATCCCTTGGGATCCCAGATGGCTTCTCCCAGGTCATGATGGGAAATTCCCTGTGGACCCACACGACACCAGGGAGGACCACTGCTCCAGAGCATCACAGGAGGAATTCTGGTGGACCCCAGATCCCACTCCCAGGCACGTGTACCGAGCAGGTCCTGGCTGGACCACCAGGGAGCTGTGCTGTGACGTTCTTTCGGTGCTTGGTGGGTCATCCCACCCCCCGCATCCCCACAAGAATCCCTGGTGGGTTCCAAGCTGTGTATTTCCTGGGCTGTGGGGTCTAGGGCTGAGTCCATCGGCTGCTGTGTTACACGCTGTGTGGTAACTGCTCTTTCACATCTGGCAAGGTTCTGTTGGAACTGCATTTTTGATCCCCTATCTCACATGTTTCTGTCCCTGTTTCCGGGTCACATGTACAGGGAGGAGCTAGGGGAAGGTGCTTCTCCAATAAAGCTTACGAGTGGCATGGGAGGCTTGTGACCCCTCAGTACCCATGGGTCTGTGGGCCTCTTGGAGGATAAAATTCCAGGGACTGAAAGAGACGACGTGTTCCCATGAGATTTGCACGGCTAGTCAGCAGGTGCCTGGGTCAGCCTTGGGCAGGACGCTGGAGAGCTCAGAAAGTGGTAGCAAGGTGACAGACAGTCTCTGTGTCCACACACTCTTTCGAAGTTGCAAGGTAAGGCCTAGCTGTGATGAGGCCATTTGAATTTTCTCCAGTGACTGTTGGGCTAGGTTCTGCTCCAGCAAGGCAGGGAGGGTGTGCTGAAACTAGCTGGTCTTCAACAACAACAACAAAACTTTACACTTCAGGAACGCAAAGTACTCTTCAAGGCTATCGGCCTAATCCTGGCCACATTCCTGAATGGCAGCTGGTTACTACAAAATCTTATTAATTTGGAAAACGGGTGAATGGGAGGCAACCTGACTTCAGATCGCACAGTCTTATTCAGAAATCAGCCCCTAAAATCCACAGAAAAAAATATCAACTTTGAACCTGATGAGTTAAAAAAAAAAAAAAAAGAAGAAAAGATAGATATTCTGAAATAGATTATTTCCAGCCTTCTGCCATCCTAAACAATGCTGAAAAGAACACACCACAGTCCACAGATGCAAGAATATTCGAAGAGTGGAGTCATGGGGTGACATGTGCCAACCAGCTGGCCCAGCATTCTCAGGGGGTTGGCAGGTATGCAATGATGATGTGCTCACCCTTCATGATGTGATTGGATAGTCAATGCCTGACAAAGGGTGTTACACCTCATCCCAGTCAGGTGCAAAGGAATTAGGATGCCCTGCAACACCCTTCCTCAGGTCCCAGCCCAGATCCCATGGAAGAGGAGTTTCCCTGGGGTGTAGCCTCCATCACCTTTTGTCTTACAGGAGGAAACAGAGAGAGAAGTGAGCAGAGGAGAGGGACCAGCCTCCCACCCAGAAAGAAGAGCAGAGCAGATATTTTGGACCCGACATCCCTGTGTGAGAACCTCCTAGACCCAAGGGCCCCCACACATCTGTCAGTTTGTTGTACTGTGGTGACTTGCATGTGGCTGTGATTCTGGAATCTATGCCAAGCTAAATACCAGCAGGGTCACTCACGGTGGGCAGGTTTCAGATGAGCTTCCAGAGGGAGGAGGAAGGAGAGCCAGAGGAAGGTGATGCCAAGACACCTGGAGATCTCCAAGGAATTCTGGGCTCACCGATGTGGGCAGGGGACAAGGGCCTTCCCCCAGAGCCACCCGAGAGGGAGAGTCTTCCTCTCGAGCTAATGCCCTGAATATAGACTTCTAACCACTGAAGCTACGAGTGAAGAAATCTCTGTTCGTTGGAACTATCCATTGAAGCATCGTTATAATAGTAATAGAGAATTAAGACAGGTGAGTTCGCGGACATGGAACTGCTCGGTTGAGAGGTACATGCACCTCTAATTTTGAGAGGCAGCTGCCTTCTTCTGAGTTCAGAGGGCCTAGCACATGCCTCCCACAGGGGCCTTCTTACCCACACCTGTCTCCAACATGACTTGCAGTCAGCAGGTGAAAAACCAGTCCTGTGTAGGTTCGTGCCAACGTCTGCTTCTTATGACTGAGGTCTGAGCCCTCTTTCATGACACTCTCCTTCTCTGTAAACCATGGATTTGCAGCATCTCCACATCCCTTCGCCAGAACTTTGTCCTTTTCTTTCATCCGTGGTTCTTATCGGTAGCACTGTGGTTGAGGGTGTGGGCCATCCTCTCTTTCAAATATACCAGCACTTGTCTTTCCCTGTGTTTTGTTTGACCCCATGCACCCACTCAAAAACGTACTGCCTTCAAGTCAGTTCTGTTCCATAGCAACTGCCCCGTGGAGTTTCCGAGGCTGTAATGTTTACAGAACCAGAGCAGCGGGTGGGTGGGTTCAAAGCCCCAACCTTTCTGGTAGAAGCAGTGTCTAGCCCACAGAGCACACATGTGCTGTTTCATGGTTAAGATGCTCTGGCTCCTGAGTCCAGTTTAAGAAGTCTTCCTATCCCTACGTATTTTACTGAAACATTTTTGGTTTATGCTTCTTTTTCAAAATAAAAAGGCATCCAATTTCATTTTACTTAAATTTAACAAAGAAAAGATTAAAAAAAAAAATAGATGTGGAACTGAAGGATTCAATTTCAGAAAGCCTCCTCCAGCGATTTCTATTCCTAGGGTCCTCTTTGAACTAGAGGGAGACCCCAGCCCACAGACCCCCTCCATGCTCCCATGAGGCTTAGCTCCACCTGGCTACCTGGTGGTTCTTCATCAATGACGCTGTCACTTAAATTTTCACACGACCAGTAACCTTTACATTCCGTCCAGCAATCACGTTCTCTCTGATCTCAAGTTCAAGTGCTTACTGCCCCCTTTTCACCACAACCTCTCTTTCCCAGAGTTTAAAATCTTGAGTCTCCTATGGAGTGGCTGGCTTGTATCTTTACAGGATTCTTCATTTCCCAGTGTCTTTTATCTTTGGGGATGTCTGCCTATGCCTCTGTGTCTGGAGAAGTTGGGCTGGGCCTTGGGTCACACACGCCATCCCCTGGGTCTCTGTGTGGCGGCCTGTCCATCAATAGGACTTTGAATAATGCTGTGGAGAAAGGTGGAACCAGCCTGGTGTTTATTTATTTTCTTCATCCATGTGTGTAACTCGATCGTTTGTTTTTTCGTGTGGTTGCTGGAAGAAATTTTTTCATTCTTGAAAACATCCTTGTAATGAGGCAATATCTTAATGCTCATTTTCTCGGTCTGTTCCCTGGGGGACAGCTTCAGGGCTCCCTCCACGTCAAAAGCCTCCCCCATGAGGCCCCCAGGCACTGCCAACTGACCGCGCTGCCATCTCTGCTGCTGACCACTTCTCCCAGACTGTCAGGTTCACAAACTTCCTGTGCTCTCTCTAGTCTTCTATACCTGGTCAGAGTGGATGCTCCCCAAGACAGCACCTTTGTGGGGTTTGTCCTCCCATTGACCCAAGTGCCTACGACAATGCCCAGCACATACGAGAAGCCAATCTACACTCTTGTTGGGCGCCATCGAGTCAGTGCCAATGCATGGTGGGGGGTGGCTGTGTGCCGTGGAATCGGTTCCAACTCATAGTGACCCTGCACAGGGTTTCTGAGGCTGTAAATCTTTATGGGAGCAGAGAACCTCACCTTTTTCCTGCAGAACAGCTGGTAGTCTTGAACTGCTGACCTTGAGGTTAGCAGCCCAATTTGTAACCACTATGTTACCAGAGCTCCTTAATACAACAGAGCGAAAAAATGTCTGGTCCTGTACCCCCCTCACAATCCCTGTTATGCTTCAGCCCTCACTGAGGGTCATCCGCTTCCCCACTGACCCTTTAATTTACCAAGCATGATGGCCTTCTCCAGAGACTGGTCCTTCCTGGTGCAAAGATAACATGTCCAAAGCACATGTGATAAACTTTGTGAACAAATAAAGGGGCATTTTCAGTCTCACTTTCTGGACCCTCGAGCAGAGGGTCTTACACTGGACACCACTGTGCTGTCTGCTTCCTGGTGATTTATCGTCTTTGTATCTTTTCCTCTAAGTTCATTGGGAATATGTCACACCCTTTTGTCCTGCTGATTGTTGTTGTTGTTATGTGCCGTGAAGTCGGTTCGGATTCACAGAGACCCCTGTACAGGGTTTCCAAGGCTGTAAATCTTTACAGGAGCAGAAAGCCTCATCTTTCTCCCGCAGGACCGCTGGTAGTTTCAAACTGCTGACCCTGAGGTTCACAGCCTGATTTGTAACCACTACACTACCAGAGCTCCTTTTTTGTCCTGCTGATAGTGTGATTGTAAACTGTCTCTTAATTTGTTCCTCAGAGCTAGCAATGATCTTAGGTCTTAGAAAACTCCCTTTATCCCCTTTCCAATTTAGGGTCTCATTTTTGAACTCTTGTTTTCTTGAATTTGTAGATGGGTAATTCTTCTGTGATACAAAGTACATGAAGGGATTTCTCTTCTGTTTCTTCTTTCTGTTTTCCCCTCTCCCTCTTTCTTCTCTATAGTATCCTCACAGTTGCCAAGGTCTTCCTTTTTATCACACTTACTCCCAGCATGCATCCTGTGATCTGAGAACCCTGAGGTGTGCAGTGAGGAGACCCAAATCCTACACTTCTCCCAGAGAAGGCTGCCCCCAGCCCAGGCCTCCTCCCCATGGCGGTGCCACAGCAATGCCTCGCCTGATGGTGAGCTTGTTGGCACCGGTATGAATGTTACCCTGAGAATTATGGGAGCACCTCGTTTGCCATCTTCATCCAGAGAGAGGTGGTCTATTCAGTTGGTAAGATTCTTCTCAGAGGACGCCCCCACCTGAGCCTGTTCTGGTAGGCTGGAAACTTCTCCTGTCTACCCCCGGCCACCGTCCACACTGGACTCTGCACAAGAGTGACCTAATGGAATAGCAGACTCCACTACATTTAAGTGGCAATTTGCTAGTGGTTCAGCAATTAGGTGTGTAATGGACATTTCAGGGGTCACTCAGCCAAGATCCTGCCAGGTGCCCTGTGGCGTCCAGCTCCCAGGAACGATGTGGTGTGCTCCGGCTGGAGCTGGCCTCAGCACAAGAGTCCCCTCCACTACTGCCCAAGGGAATGTCCCACACCAGTGAAGACCAGCAAGTGAACCAATGTCCACTCTGCATGCAAATTGCCACTTAATGCAAGGGAGTCTACAGTTTAATTAGCTCATTATGATGCAGACTGCAGTGTGGAAGGTGGTCACGGGCAGATGGAAAAGTCACTAGCGGGTTAGGCCAGGCCCAGGCGGCTGGGGCACCCTCTGGGAAGGGGACACCCTTTTCTACCAGAATGAGGGTACACCTAGCTCCACTCCAGGACTGACCAGATGCGGAGTGGGTGAGCACTTGGTATGGGGCCACAGCCTGTCCCACCCAGAGACTGACCGGGTGACCACAGCAAAGCTACGTAAGTCCGGCCACATCTTGCTCAGCCTGAATATGGAGATAATGATGCCCGTGGAGTGACAGGCTGGGAAAATCAAGCGTGTGGAACTTGTACAAGAACTGGGACAGCCTGGTTGCTCTGCTTCCCTTCCCTCCCTGGACGATCTGTCCTCATCTCAGACGCCACCCAGCCTGCATCTTTCAGTCAGCACCCGTGGGAGTGGAGGATGGGCTCCGGGTGTCACTGTGGGGGGTGGGGAGGATGGTGCACTTCTGCCCGTCCCCCTGACCCACTCAGACAGGATGGCCAGCTTAACCACTCTTCCCAGGGCACACGGAGGACAAAGAAGGCAATCAGAGCTGCGGGGAGCAGACTCCATGCTGCCTGTCTCCTACACTCTCCACCCAAGTCCCGCTCCTCAGTCCTGTCCCAGCCGTGTCCCTCTCAGTTTAGGGGCTGGCCAGAAACCAAAAAAAAAAAAAAGCTGGGTTGAGGGGGCGCACACACAGGCCCATAGATGAGGCTGTGAGGAGCTCAGGGTCTCCAGACAGACAAGGGACTGAGAAAAGGCACACCTGACAAAAATCCACATGCTTCCTTAGGACATGGCCCTAGGGTCTCTGACCAAGCTCTGTCCCTGAGCACATGGGGAACACAGCCCTGGGGTCTCTGACTGAGCCCCTTTCCCCGAGCACATGGGGAACACAGCCCTGGGGTCTCTGACCAAGCCCTGTCCCAGAGCCCATGGGGGTCACAGCCCTGGGGCCTCTGACTGAGCCTGTCCCTGAGCCCATGAGGGGAAGAAAAAGATCAAGTGTGACCAGAAAGGAAGGCACTGGAATAGGCCATGCCCTCAGGAGACACTGTGAGAGACAGCATTGCATTAGGATGTCCTGGGACCTGCAGCCCTTGGTGGGCAGTGAGGACATGCCCAGGGTGGCAGGGAGAGCAGTGTGTAGCACTTTGGTCACATTCTAAGTGCAGGATGACCTGGAAGTTGAGTTCAACCCACGGTGTTGAGACTGGATTAAGCTAGTTGCTGTACAGTCCCCCCTATTCACAGTGACCCCTGAGTGTCGCTACAACTGACCCCCAGGCCTGATAACGTAGTGCCTCTGGATGAACTCATTTGTGTCGGCAGCCGAATGCTCGTGGTTCACAGCCGCAGGGCTCCACCTGAAAGATGACTGGAGCCCAAACTCAGACAGACCTTTGCAGGAAGAAATGGGCTCCCCGGCTCATCATCAACACCTCAGTGGAAGCAGCTTACTGGGGTGGGTGGGCATGAAGTCAGCAGCTGTGAGTGGGAGGTGCAGTGGTGAAAGGACATGGCCAGGCCAGACAGACATGGTGAGGATGGAGTGATGCTATAAGGACAGACAGATGTGGCAAGACACACAGGTGGTGGGGGCTCTCCGGAGGACAGACCGTGGAGGGGCGGCACCGGATGTCCTGCTGTATCCATTCACCTCTTGGACATGACTCCAGGGACATCTCGACCAACAAGTAACTTATTGCTGAAGCCTAGAGAGTTACAGCTAATTAACCACAAAACGGTGCAGCTGCAATATAGTAACAAGCGAGTACAAAAGCTTTTAGTTCTAATTACAACGCCTTCTAACCCATGCTAAAGGTCAGCATTGTCAGCTAACCAGTGACTTCAGAAAGAACCAAGCTCCACAGCTGCTTCGAACCAGGCGGGGGCCTCAGGTGCTCCCCAGGACATTGCCAAGTCAGCCTCCCAGGACACATGAGCTGTGTGAACCTCTGGGTCACATCTGAGTCCACCATCGCCCCTGCTGACCCCCACGTTAACATGCAGACTCAGCTGGTCCGCTGAGCGGAGCAGCACAGTAAATCCTCTGGTTTTACTTTAACACACACAAACCTGGCAAATTCAAGTGCCGACCAAAACAAGAAAGACCAATCGAAAACACCTCCTACGGAAAAGAATGCCCAGTGGACCCGTGTTCTTTTGTAGCGTAATCAGTCAGAGTGAGCTAGAATGATCACACCCACACACAGGTACACAGACACACACACACACAGATACACGCATAGGTGCACAGACAGACACACAGACACACACAGATACACGAACAGGTACACAGACACA
>NW_006408942.1:877185-880234 GCF_000296735.1 Chrysochloris asiatica | reverse complement strand
ACACACACACACAGATACACGCATAGGTGCACAGACAGACACACAGACACACACAGATACATGAACAGGTACACAGACACACACACTCACACAGAGACACAAAGTTAAACACACAGGTACACACATGCTCACACCGAGGTACACACAGAGAGACAGAGACACACCCTCATACACAGACATTCTCTGGCACACACAGACTCACATACACGTACATGCAGAAGCACACGGACACACACATGCACACACACACAGGTGTACACAGAGGCACAGAAGCACACAGACACACACAGACATGGCATCTTGTACTACCCCCTCTGGGACTCTAACACACGTGGTTACCGACAATGGTGTCTCCCCCGACACGCGCTCCGAGAACCCACCGGGGCGGCTCTACTATCCTGACCTCGATATTACTGTGCCGAGGGCACCAGGCAGGGAACCGCAGTAAATGTGCCGCACCAAGCCCAGGGAAGAAAGTAGAGATATTTATAGTGTCCACCTCCCAGCTCTCTGCAAGTGTTATCTAACTGACCTCCACACCTTCCTGCCTGCGAGGGATAGTCCAGATGACTGGACAGACCGCAGGGAGGGTGGACTAGATGTGGGCTTTCCCGAGCAAGGTCGTGGAACCTGGGCCGGCCAGGGAGTGGCTGCTTCCAGCATGAGACACGAAGGGAAAGTTTTCATGGCTTTGGGAATAATTTACTCTTTTAGGATTGGCCCTTCTGCTCACAGATTGTGAGATACTTTAAACATTTTAATTTACAAAACTGAAGAAAATGCTATTTTAATTTGAAAGTTAAAAGTGGACATTTACGGCTCTGTTGGATAAGTACTACTAGACTGTGGTCTGAAAGGTTGGCGTTCCTTGGAAGCATCATACAGAGTCGTTACGAGTCAGAACCCACTCGTCAGCATGTAACAACAGTAGTAGTAACAGGAAAGCAGCAGTCTCCAGTCTGAACCTCAGTGAAGAACCGAAGTGAGGGCGAGAGAAGGCAGGGGGCACCCGGCCACTGACCAGGCATTTCCAGTGTCCAGACAGACAGACAGACAGACCCTACATCCTTAATCACAGATGACTGACGAGGAATCAGCTGAGGAGTCCTCTTGGTCTCTGTAAAGTGGCATCCGTCACATGACTATAATTATTTAGAAACTGGTCATTTCAGTCAGGGATGCTACTATTTTGAATGATTTTATTATCCTCGTGACCATTTACCTCTACTTGTCACACTGTCTTCACTATGTTTGTAGAGTGCTTTATTCAAATAGAACTGGGTGTAGCACTCATAAAAGGCAAGTTAACTGTCTGCTTAATCCTGGGGTGGCGCTGTGGGTTAATGTGCCAGACTGCAAAGCCATTTGAACTGCAAGGTCGGTGGCTCAAGCTCACCAGCTGCTCCTTGGAAATCCTATACAGGGTCGCGATGGGTCAGAGTTGACTTGATGGCACTTAACAATAATAACAAGACAAAAGCAAAAAACAACCAGTATTCTCCAGAGGAAAATAACATTATACAAAATCTCAGCAATGTATCTTCCACTATGTCTTAGATACAATCCAACAAGATTAGACACACAAAGAAACAGGAAAATGGAACTCACTACCAGTCAATGGAAGGAGCTCTGGTAGTGTAGTGGTTATGAGTTGGGCTGCTAACCTCCAGGTCAGCAATTCGAAACTACCAGCTGTTCCACACAAGAAAGATGAGGATTTCTGCTCCCATAAAGATTTACAGCCTCAGAAACCCTGTACAGGGTTGCTATGAGTCAGAACCGACTCCACGGCACACCACCATCCATCTATCCATCCATCCATCCATCCATCCATCCATCCATCCATCCATCCATCCATCCATTCATCAATCAATGGAGACTTCAAGATGACCCAGATGTTGGAATTAGCAAATAAGAATTTTTAAATTGTTATAACTACACCTACTCTTCACTTAAGGAATTCTACAAATGCAGTGGTTATGAGCTGGGTTGCTAACCGTGAGGTCAGCAGTTCAAATCTACCAGTCACTCCATGGAAGGAAGATGAGGGTTTCTGCACCCATAAAGATTCTCAGTCTTGGAAACCTATACAGGGTCACTATGAGATGGGACCCACTCAACAACACCCCCCCTCCACACACAGCTCAAATATCTATTATCTAGTTATTCAGCACTTATGAAAATAATAAAAAACGATTATTTTGCATATTAATGATATTTATCTGGCAAAAATAACAAACACAGAATTGTGACGTGAGAGTAATTCTGGTTGTGGTGGGTAAGATGATGTGTCAGCGTGGCTGGGCCATCAATCTCAATAGGTTAACAGTTGTGTAATGATGAAATCTGATGGTTGTGTAATGATGAACTTTGTCTGTTGTGTAATGATGTAGTTAGCCTCCATTTTGTGATCTGATGTGACCAGGTTTGCATTTCACTGATTTTCACATAATGACCAGGCCTTGGGAAGCTAACCATGTTGATGCGTGAGAAGTGGGTATATTCTGAAGGATGTAAGGGAAAGCTCCGCAGTGAAATACAGCAGGGACCCAAATAGACATAGGCACACTTATGTTCAATGCAGCATTAGTCACATAGCAAAAAAACAACAACAACAAACAACCCAGAAATAACCTAGGTGGATGAACTGATAGACCAAATGTGGCACATACATCCCATGGAATACTACACAACCATCAAGAATGATGACTTCTCGCACATAACACGAACAAGTCAGGAGTCGGCTGCTGAGTGAGATAAGGCAATGACAAAGGAATAAACACTGTATGGCTCCACTTTTATCAGAAGGTAAAAAAGTTGAACAGAAATTTCAAAGGGCAGTTCGAGATGACAAAGTCAAAATCAAGTCAGTTCTAACCCACAGTGACCCTATGAAGCAAAACGTCATTAAGAAGACAAAAAAGAAGGAAAAGGTCAAAATGGATGTGAGAAGAGACACTGAAACTTCCTATCCAGCGCAGAGATGCTAAAGCAAATGGAAGAAATGAGGAGGTCCAAGAGCTGAACAGAAAATTTCAAAACTCAACTC
>NW_006408942.1:874261-875440 GCF_000296735.1 Chrysochloris asiatica | reverse complement strand
TCAAAGGTTGCAACGATAATGAGGTTGGCCCAGGACTGAGCAGTGTTTCATTCTGTTGTGCATAGGGTCACTATGAGTCAGTACCAACTAGATGGCACCTAAGAGCAACAATGGCCCCTTCTGAATCCAGCCTGAATCTCTGGCAATTCCCTGTCAATGTACTGCTGCATCTGCTTTGGAACTATAGTTAACAAAATTTTTATTGCTTGTGATATTAATGATATTGTCCAATGATTTCCTCATTCCCTTGGGTTACCTCTCTTTCAAATGGGCACACATGGATTTCTTCCAATCATTTGGCCACGTAGCTGTCTTCCCAATTTTTGGCATAGATGAGTGAGTGCCTCCAGAGCTTTGTCAGTCTGTTGAAAGATTTCCATTTGTGCTCCATCACTTCCCATGCCCTCAGTGCACCTTGGACTTCTTCGTTCAGGATCACTGGCTCTGGATCATCATATGCCGCCTCTTGAAGTGGTTGAACAGCAGCCATTTCCTTTTGGTTCAGTGACTGTGTATTCCTTCCATCAACTTTTGATGCTTTCTGCATCATTCAATAGTTTGCCCAGACAATCCTTCAATACTGCAAGTGGAGGCTTGAAGTTTTTCTACAGTTGCCTCAGCTTGGGGTATGCTGAGGGGTTCTTTCTGTTGGGATTTCTAACTTCAGGTCTTTGCACATTTCATTATAATATTTGACTTTGTCTTCTCGAGCTGCCCTTTGAAATTTTCTCTCCAGTTCTTTTACCCCCTCATTTCTTCCATTTGTTTTATCATCTCTAGGCTGGAGAGTAAGTTTCAGAGTCTCTTCTGACATCCATTTTGGTCTTTTCATTCTTTCTTGTCTCTTTAATGACCTTTTGCTTTCTTCCTGATTTCTTTGATGTCATTTTACCACTCTTCTTGGTGAATTAGGGTCTTATTCATCAAAGCTGTTATTCAGAGGATCTCTAAATCCAGGTGGGATGTGTTCAAGGTCATATTATGGCTCTTGTGGACTTGTTTTCATTTTCCTCCATTTCAGCATGAACTTGTATATGAGCAATTTTTGGTCTGTTCCACAATCTGCCCCTGGCCTTGTTTTGACTGATGATATGGAGCTTTCCCACCGGCTCTTTCCACAGATGTAGTCAATTTGATTTCTGTGCATTCCATCTGGTGAGGTCCATGTGTCATTTTTTT
>NW_006408942.1:855751-870411 GCF_000296735.1 Chrysochloris asiatica | reverse complement strand
CTCACTTTAGTGGTTGGTGTGTACATTTGAATAATAGTGGTATTAACTGGTCTTCCTTGTATGTGTGGGCATTATCCTATCACAGACAGCATTGAATTCAAGATAGATGGTGAAATGCTCTTTTTGATGATGAATGCAATGCCGTTCCTCTTTAATTTGTCATTCCCAGTATAGTAAGCCATGTGGTTGTCAGAGTCAAATGGCCAATGCCAGACCATTTTAGCTCACTCACTAAAGCCTAGGATATCGATGTGTATGTGTTCCATTTCATTTTTGAGAACTTCCACTTTTCCTAGATTCATACTTTGTACAATCCATGATCTGATTACTAATGGATGTTTGCAACTGTTTCTTGTCATTTTGAGTTGTGCCCCATCAGCAAATGAAGATCCTGAGGGCTTTACCCTATTCATATCATCAGTGTCCACTCTAGTTTGAGGAGGCAGCTCTTCCCCAGTTGCATTTTGAGTGCCTTCCAAGCTGAGGGGCTCATCTTCCGGCATACTATCTGACAATATTCTGATGTTCTTCCTCATGTTGCATTATTCAATATTCTGGTATTGACAGTGTGCCACTGATACTCATTCATAAGGTTCTCAGTGTCTAAATATTCAGCGGCAGTCTGTCTCTCTCTCTTCCTAGTCTGTCTTAGTCTGGAAGCTCAGCCTAAACCTGTCCATCATGGGTGACCCCGCTGGTGTTTAAAATATCAGAAACACAGGAACCCGTGAGCCACCGCAGCGCAACAAAGTGCCAGGTGAGTGGTGGACTAGCAGTTCATAGTGAACTTTAAATATTACAGCTGAGAGAAGAAGTCACAAAGGAGATGTTTCCATTTATGAAGCTCTGACAAAACAAAATGATCTATGTATGTCAGCATGCATGTGCCTACAGTACAAACTAACTGCCAAAGGAAAGAATTCCCGCATGGCTTAAGCTTAGCTCCATGGTAGGTGGGGTGCGGGTGGTCTATGTGTGGGAAGTATTTGTAATGCTGAGAATGATTTGTTACTTCACCAGCAAACATGTGTTGGCACGGCAGCTCTCTCTGCAGTATTATGTCAAGTCCATGAGGGCGACGCAAAAATCATCTGTGTTCTGGCTGTAGCATTTATTTTCATCAGCTTTTAGAAAACACAAATCATTTTTTGACACAATCTCCTAGCTTTTCAATACACTTTGTCCATTTGTCAGCAAGCTTTCGTGTTTCCTTGTTGAAAAATGTTACATACGCTGAGCTGCAAGCCATGAGTCACTGTTGTCCTCCCTTCTTCATCAGAGGTGAACCTTCATTCTCAAAGGGTTGTTTTCTGGGGACCAAACACATGAAAGTTCAGGGGAACAAGATCATTACTATAGGGAGGATGCCTTAACACCTCAAAATGAAGTTTTTGCAGCATGTCAACAGTGTGGGCAGAGGTGTGTGCATGTGCATTGTTATGCAAGATCACAACGCCCCTGGATCGCAGTCCTCTGCGTTTCATAGGACGTTTAGGCTTCAGCTCTTCAGTGAGCATCTCATTGTAATGAGCACTGTTGATTGTTAAACCTTTTTCCTAATAGTGTTCCAACACTGGCCCTTGATAATCCCAGAAAACTGTAAAGCATCAATTTTCCAGCTGATAGCTGACTTTCGAGCTTTTTCTTGGTTGGCAATTGAGGATGTTTCCATTCCATACTCTGTTGTTTACGCTCAGGCTCATAGTGATGAATCCATGTCTCGTCACCAGGAATGATTTTTTAAAAGAAACTTTTACCTTCATTTGAGTATCGGTCCAAATTTTGTTTGCAGATGTCCCAATGTTTGTGTTTATGGTCTTCTGTGAGTTGTTTTGGTACCAATCTCACACAACACTTAAAAACCCAAGTCTGCTGCTGATCATTTCATAGGCAGAGCTGTGGCTGATTTACAAATGATTTACCACAGAATCCACTGCCACTCATCTGTTCAACAGAGTCATCTCAAGTGCACGCTCCATGTTGTCCGTAGTTGTAGATGTAGATGGACGTTTTGATATAACTGGAGTGCATACATTTACTTCTCATGAACTTTCTGAACTTTTTAAAAATAATTGTTGCTGCTCTTAAGTGCTGTCAAGTCTATTCCAAATCGTAGCGACCATCTGTACACAGAATGAAACATCACCCAGTCCTGTGCCAGCCTCACGATCTTGCTACACTTGAGTCCATGCTGCTGCCACTGTGCCAAGCCGTCTCATTGCGGGGAGGGGGGCAGGGGGAGTCTTCTTCTTCTTTTTTTTTTTTTTTTTTACACTGACCCTCCACTTTACTAAGTATCATGTCCTTCTCTAGAGACTGGTCTCTCCTGATCCTATGTCTGAAGTACGAGAGACAAAGTCTCAACATCCTGACTTCTAAGAAATGTTCTGGCTGAACTTCTTCCAGCACAGATTTGTTTGTTCTGGCAGTCCATGGCTCTTTTAATATTCTCCTCCAACGCAATAACCCAAATACATCATTCTTCTATGGTCTTCCTAGTCACTGTCTAACTGACACATGCATATGAAGCTATTGACAATACCGTGACTCAGGTGAGACGAGCCTTAGTCCTTTAACTGACGTTTTTGCTCTTGAACACTTTGAAGAGGTTTTGTGCCACAGATTTGCTGAATGCAGTATGTGTTTTGATTCCTTGACTGCTCCTTTCTTGAGTATTCTTGGTGGATCCATGCGAAATGAAGTCTTTGACAACTTCAATCCTTTCTCCATTTATCATGATGTTATTTATTGCTCCAGTGGTGAGAATTTTTGTTTTCTTTACATTGAGGTGCAACCCATACCAAAGGATGTAGTCTTTGATATTTATAGTGTTTTTAGTCCTCTTCAGTTTCAGTAAACAAGGTCGCACCATCGGCATATCTCAGGTTGTTAACAAGTCTTCCTCCAATCCTGATTCCATGGTCTTCTTTATATAATCCAGTGTCTTGGACTATTTGCTCAGCATACACATTAAATAAGTATGGTGAAAAAATACAACCCGGGCACGCACCTTTCCTAATGTTAAACCATTCAGCGTCCCCTTGTCTGTTTGAATGACTGTTCCTCATGAGCACAATTAAATGTTGCAGAATATTCATTCTCCGCAATGTCGTACATAACTTGTCAGATCCACACAGTCGAAAGTCTTTGTATAGTCAATAAAGCACAGGTGAACATCTTTCTGGTGTTCTCTGCATTCAGCCAAAATCCATCTGACATCAGCGAAAGATGTTCACCTGTCTCTTAGTCTGGAAACTCTGCTTTGAACCTGTCCGTTATGGGTATTGGAGTTGTTGTTGTTAAGTGCCATCGAGTCGGTACTGACTCATAGTGACCCTGTGCACAGAAGAACGAAACACTGCCCGATCCTGGGCCAAACTCACTACTGTTGCCATGCTTGAGTCCATCGATGCTGCCACTTGGCCAATCCATCTCGCTGGGGGTCTTCCTCTTTTTCCCTGACTCTCCACCCTACCAAACATGATATCCTTCTCCAGCAACTGGTCCCTCCTGACAACATGTCCAACGTATGAGAGACGAAGTTTGGCCATCCTGGCCTCCAAGGAACACTCTGGCTGTACTTCTTCCAACACAGATCTGTTGGTTCTTTTGGCAGCTCATGGCACTTTCAAGATTCTCCTCCAACACCATAACTCAAAAGCATCAATTCTTCTATGGTCTTCCATAGACACTATCCAGCTTTCGCATCCATATGAGCTTACTGAAAATACCATGGCTTGGGTCAGGTGCACCTTAGTCCTCAAGCTGACATCTTTGTTCTTCAACACTTTAAAAAGTTCCTGTGCAGCAGATTTGCCTAATGCAATACGTTATCTGATCTCTTGACTGCTGCTTCCATGAGTGTTGATAGTTGATCCAAGAAGAATGAAGTCCTTGACAACAACTTCAATCTTTTCTCCATTGATAAGAATGTTGTTTATTGGTCCAGTGGTGAGGATTTTTGTTTTCTTGACACTGAGATGTAATCCATACCGAAGGCTGTGCTCTTTGATCTTCATCAGTAAGTACTGTAAGTCTTCTTCACTTTCAGCAAGCAAGGTTGTATCGTCTGCACATCGCGGGTTGTTAATGAACCCTGCTGATATTTAAAATGCCACTGGAATAGCTTCCAGCATCTCAGCAACATGTAGGCCACCACAGCATGACAGAGCGACAGATGAGTGGTGGGTCTTCCTTGTAGGCGTTTGGAGATTATCCTATCACAGACAGCAGTGTGCTTCAAGACAGATCGTGAAATGCTCTTTTTGGCGATGAATGTGGTGCCATTTCTCTTGTATTTGTAGTTACAGGCATAGTAAACCATGTGATTGTCAGACTCTAATTGGCCAATACCAGTCCACTGTAGCTCACTAATGCCTAGGAAAAATGATCTTTATGCTTTCTGTTTCATTTTTGATTACTTCAAAATTTCCTAAATTCATATTTCATGCATTCCATGTTCTGATTATTAATGGATGTTTACAGCAGTTTCTCTTCATTTTGAGTTCTACCCCATCAGAAAACAAAGGGCCTGAAAGCTTTACTTTGTATCATCATGGTCAACTGTACTTTGAGGAGGCAGCTCTTCCCCAGTTGTATTTTATGTGTCTTCCAACTTCAGGGGCTTATCTTCTGGCACTGTGTCTGAAAACATCCTACTGCTATTCATAGGGTTTCCATGGCTAACCATTCAAGAGTGATCTGCCTCTCGTTCCTCCTAGTCTGTCTTCGTCAGGAAGCTCATCTGAAATCTGTCCACCATGTATGACCCTGCTGGTATTTAAAATAACCATGGCATAGCTTCCAATCACAGCAACATGCAAGCCACCACAGTACAACAAACTGACAGACAAGTGGTGGTTATTTTATGATAAAAAAGATTAAAAACTGAAATGCGGGTGAGGGGTGGGGAGGGTTTACTCTGATGCCACAGAGATGAAGAAAAGCGGCTGTTATTGGATAGAGTTTTGAACACAGTGCCCAAATAAGTGCATATAAACATAGTGTGCTAATCTCAGACAGTGAGCAAGGAAGACCAGGGAAGGATTGACGCATGCGAGTTCTGGTGTTTGAGGAGAATATTGAATGGACCATGGGCTGCTAGAAGAACAAACAAATCTGTGTTGGAAGAAGTACAGCCAGAAAGCTCCTGAGAAGCCTCTCATACTTCGGACACATTATTAGGAGAAAGCAGTCCCTGGAGAAGGATGTCATGCTTGGTAAAGTGTAGGGACAGTGAAAAAGAGGAAGATCTCCAACGAGATGCTCCAACCCTGTCAGCAACAATGGACTCAAGTGTAGCAGCAAGTTTGAGGAAAGCGCGGGGCCTGGCCGTGTTTCCTTCGGCTGGACCTAAGGTCGTTTTGGGTCAAAACCAACACCATGGCACCTAACAACAACAACAACAATTATGACAAGTGATAAAGGTGATTCCGTGGGGAGGGGGAGAGTCTTTTCAACAAACGGTGCTGAAACAACTAGATATTTACATGTAAAAACAAAACAAAAACAAAAATAGACCTTGACCTGAGCATTTTCACAAAAGTTGACTCAGAATAGATTTGATACCTCAGTGTAAAATCTGAAACTGTAAACTTTGGAAAGCTAATAGGAAATAATCTAGATGACTTGTATCTGGTAATTTTTTGTTTTGTTCATTTGTTTATTTTTAACTATTATTTTCTTAGAAAAATGTTATACTAGTAGAATTCAATAGATGAAAAAATCTCTTTTAAAAATGTCACTGTGAAGCTTGGTAATGGATTTTTAGCTGCAACACTAAAAGCAACATCCAGGAGAGAAAAAATTGCTCAATTGGAATTCATTAAAATTAAAAATGTCTGCTCTTGGAAAAGTACTGTTAAGAGAATGAAAAGACAAGTCACAGATAGGAGGAAATATTTGCCAACCACGTATCTGATAAAGCACTTGTATCCAAAATATACAAAGAGCTCTCAGAACTCAACAATAAGAAATCAAACAACCCAATTTAAAAAATAGACAAGAGACCTGAATAGACATCTCACCAAAGAGGCACACGAACACCAAGTCTGCCTGAAAAGAGATGCTCAGCATCATATGTCAGCAGGGTAAGCAAAATTGAAATAGCAATAAGGTACCTCCAGGAGCTTTATGGGTAAAGGGCTAAAATACCCAAACACCAGAGCGGGGGAGGCTGCAGAGAAACGGGACCCCTCCTTCACTGCCGGTGGGGGTACACATGGTGCAGCCACTCTGGAGACAGTCTGACAGTTTGTTACGAAGCTTGCCGAATGATCCAGCATTCCCACTCCCCGCTAAGTACTCGTATGGGCCTAATAGGTACATCTAGCAAACAACCTGCAAACGAATGCTTATAGCAACTTTATTCAATATTATCCCCAATTGGAAGCAACCAAACTGTCCTTCAATAGGTGAATGGATAAACAAACTGTGGCATATCATACAATGGAGAAAACGTTACGCACTGTCAAAGTCACAGAAGGACACAGATGAGTTTTAAATGCACCCTGTTAAGTGAGAGAAGTCAGTCAGATAAAGCGGTCTGATCCCAATGACACAGCCTTCTGGGAAAGGCAGAATCGCGGACACGGTGAATAGACCAGTGGCTGGCAGGGGAGGGGAGGGACGACTAGGTGAAGCCCAGGCGTTTTTGAGGATGTGACCCTATTGTGCACGATACTATCATGATGTACATATGACACCATGCACTAGTCAAACCCCACAGGACTGGCCAATCCACACAGAGCACCCCAATATAAACTGTGAGCTTCAGTTAGTAACGATGTATCAGTGCACGGTCACCAATTGTAACAAATGGACCACAGGCTTGCATCCTGTTAACAAGAGTAGACGCCCAATTGAACCAATCACTGCTTGCTGATCCTGCACCCCCCTCACACTGTTGCAGGGCCCTGAAATAGGTCTGCAGTCCACCTAGAAACACAACCAGGTGCAAACAGGCAGCGCCCAGGGCTGCCAAACTTCATCAAAGCTAAATGAAATCATCAGATTCCACTTGTCCCTGAGAACTCGTAGGAGGCTTCACGCACATTAAACCAGAGACTGGAGGGCAGGAGAGGTGCTTGCCAATTGTCTCCAGCAGTGAGGAGTTTTAACTGACGGGACAGCAGGGTTCTGCAAAACCTGAGCACAAGGTTGTGTGTGTGTGGGTGTGTAGGCGGGTGGTCTGTGAGGAGGCAGTCCTGCAGCCATGGTTCCCTGGTTCTCTCCTTCCGAATTCCTAGGGCTCACATGGGTTAGGTGTCAGGATGCCTAAGCATCCCTTCTTGGGGAATCAGGCAGGGAAATGCTCTCTCTAAGGAGTCCAGTGGGCGACCAAAGAGCTGCCGGAGGGATTCTTCCGTCTCCTCAGCTACGGTGCAGGTGAGTCAGCGGAGTATTAAGTGTGTCCTTGAACCGACCTTGTGGTTCAAACCGACCTTGCAGTGCCACACCGGGCCTTACAGTCCACCTAAGTGGACCGACCTGGCCACGGTACAAAGTGGGGTGCACATGGCAGTGTTGTCAGCTCTGCCCCGGTTGCTCGCGTTGTCCTGGTGTGCTGTCCGCTTCTCACCGTAGGTGACCTCAGTGACCGGCCACGTGCTAGCACTTTGAGAGTACCCGATGTGAAAGCCGCCGATAAGTCAACATTGGTGATTGGCGCTCAAACAGTAATTAGCAATGGGACTGTGGAGTTAGTGTCCTAAGGACCATGACCTGGTGCACCAGGCAGGCAGGCCAGGGAGCCAGAGGGGATGGAGTACATGCATGGATGGGGGAGTGCCTATGAAAGAGTGTGTGTAGGTGTGTGACGGTGCATGGGTGATGTGTGTGCACATGTATGCATGGTGGGGGAGGGGTTGGGTGTGAGTATATATGCATGAGCGTGTGTATTGTGTGTGCATGTGTGAGCATGTGGGCATGAGTATATGTGCATGTGAATGTGCACGGTGTGTTCATGTGTGTGATGGTGCATGTGTGATTGTGTGTGCATGTGTGTGCATGTGTGAAGGTGAGGGTGTAAGGGTATATGTGTGGGCTGGGTGACTGCAATAGAGCGTGCACATGTGTGTGTGTAAGGGTTGTGCGTGTGCATGCATGTGTGTACACGTGAATTGTGTGTGCACATGTGAATGTGTATGGATTGTGCGTTTGCCTGCTTGTATGCACACGTGATAGTGTGTGAGTGGCTGTCAGGGTGTCACGTGTGAATGTCTATGGGTGTGTGCATTTTGCATGCACGTGTGCACACATGATACGGTGTGAGTGTGTGCACCTGTGAGTTTGCATGGATGCATGCACATGTGCCAGGATGTACACATACTATGGGAAACACCATCTCAACAAGTCAGCAAATGGAAACCAGGGGTCTTTTAGGAACGGCTCTCCAACCCTCCCTCTATGGGTCTAGTACCATTGCAGGCTGCTTTGTTCCCCAGTTTTGTTTCTGCATGTTTACCACAGTGAGTGGGTCATCTGTGGGCTTCCTTCATGGAGGTGTTCAGAGTGAGGGGAGAGATCTTTCCAGAGGGAAGGGAAGTTTAGACCCCAAGCTCAGCAGGCCTTGATGGGCCTGGCCCTGGATCAGATGTGCAGTGGGTCCTACAGAGCTGAGTTCCTACAAACTCCTCAAGGCCCTGACTACTCTAGCAAAACCCTCCACCCATAGCCCTGCCAAGGAGCTGGACTGTGAGGAACTAAGGAGGGACAGCTGGAAGTCAGCAGCTGAGGAGGATGGGGAGGCAGGGAGGCACCTTCGGAGCTGTTGTCGGTGTCTGAGGGCTCTGGACTGTGGGCCTTTCGAGTTCCTTAGACACTACGGGTCCTGGGTGTGTGCTGCTTCTGCCGTGACTGTACACACATGCCACTGCACATGCAGACCACCCTCATGCACACTCTACCACAGAGTATACAGAACATGGCACACATGATACCGCTGCCACACACACCATCACCATGTACACACAAGTCCATGCATACAGGCCACTGCTCACGTCACCACCACGTAGGCACACCACAGTGCAACACCACGACTGTGCACAGGTCATCACTGTGGTACATGTCACCGTGCACACACCACAGTACACACAACCATGCACACGTATCACTGTGCACTCATACCTCCATCACACACACCACCATACACACAGCACTGTGTACACACAACACTGTGCACACACACCACCACCCATACATACAACCCTATGCATACACCACTGTGAACACATCACTACCCACACACATACATCACCATCACACACACACACCCATGCCGGAGCACCCAGCATGGCTCCAACAGGCTCACTTCCAGAGAGGCTCCCTGGGAAAGCAGGAATCTCGCTTCCTTTAGCTTGAACTTCCCACAGGTGATTGGGGCAGCCAATGGAGTCAGCTGAGAACAGGTGACTCGAACTGGGAGCCAGGCAGATGACTGGTCTGGAACTCAAGCCTCCTGCTCCACCCCAGGCTGAGTTCTCTGGGGATACAGCCGGCTGTCTCTGGGCCTCCTCCTCAGTGACCACCACAGGTCTGTGGTTTAGGGTTAAGTGTCTGTCACAGACAAAGGTTCCAGCCAGAACCCTCACAGACGTGACTCAGACGACCCTGAGTGGCCACACAGCTGACGGGAACCACCTCACACTCGGTCAGCGGTACATGTGCTGGGACCTCACAGCTCGGGGGCAGTAGAGTTCTGCTCGTGCACACGCATGTGAGTCTTTGGGTCTGGAGACAGCGGGACTAACACAGGATGCCTGCTGGAGGTCGGGGTGGGAGCCCTGGGGGTGGGGGGCAAGTGCAGAAAGCAACCCCATCAGCTTGGGCAGCCCTGAAGCAAGGGCATGAAAAAAGGGTGGCTCTCGTGACAGCCTCTGGTTCTGGGCTCGTGGTCAGGGTCTTGGCGTGGCTTCGAGGTAAGGAGATCCCTGGCCCAGGGTGGCCGGCCACTCGTCCCTTCCCAAGGACCTGCCTGACCAGACTGCCCCGGCTTTGTCCACAAAATGCCTCTCACGCGAGGGGCCTGGGTAAGTGTGCAGGGGTGGAGGGTCAGGACGTGCTCCCCCAGGGCTTCAGGGCCCCAAAACACAGGTCATGGGGCAGGGCTCTCGGCAGCCCGGGACAGAGGGCACCTCTACCCTTGGACCTGCTCGGAGCCATGGAGTTAATGAGTGAAAGATTCAACACCAGGGCCTGCTCAGAAACTCAAAACTCTCTTCCTTCTCCAGTTTATCCCCGGAAAGGACAAATGGTATGAGGAAAGGGGGTGTGAGCCTGCACCTGCTGCTCGCTCCACTCACCCACCTGGCAGCAGGCTGAGCCCTGCTCTGTCCGGCCCCTGAATCCCAATGATTTTATACTGGAGGTAACCACCGGCAAATCCCAGTGTGGCTACACAGCACAATGAAAGGGGCAAACAAGTCACTTGGCTTTGGGCAGCCCAGTCCGTGAAACACGTTAAAGTGGGGGAAAGGCCACCAGTCACACAGGGAGACCCAGGAAGGATGAGGGCTGGAGGGAAGTGATATGGGGCGGGGTGTCCATCTCCCTTCATTACCTGGTGCCGCACAATACCACGCCTTCGGCCTTGCCGGGTGTGGCCTCGTGAGAAGCCAGGGATCGTGGGTCTGGATCCAGCTCTACCACACCCTGCCTGGATGTAGGTGTTCATAGCTGTGTGTAATTGTCTTGGTATTTTCATTTTGTTCAGCAATTGTGCGTTTGATCACTTGTTATGGAGAGTATGATGTGTGATCATAACAACACTTGCGGACTGTCCACCAGGTATCTTTTGTAACCTTTAACAGGTATTCACCCGATGAGCTACATTTCTCAACGAAATGCCAGCTCCTAGGAGCTCAGGAGTTTTGCTTTCTAATTTGTTGATTCTGGACAGGTTTGTAGGACGAACCTTACAAAACCATATGGATACAATAGTGAATAATTGTTATCTGGACTGCTTGTGAGGGTTGGAAATGTAAAGGTAGACTTTTTTTTTAGCAAGGAGGGAGTGATTGACTTTTCAGTCTAGGAGCGGAGGACCCTGGGACCCTCAAGGGAGAAGAGCAGAGAGTGGGACCCTACCCAGAGAAGCAGTGATGCCTGAGATGGAGACAGAGACGATGACGTGGAGAGATGGAGCAGCTGGGGACTTTAGATTCAGAGAGGGAGAGGGGCTGTGTGCTGAAGACCCGGGGGTGGGGTCGGGGGTAGGCATGCTTGTAGTGTATACTCTTTGGATGGTTGACAATGCATGGAGGGGATTGTAACCATAGCAATGAAATGATATACTATAGGATGAATGTAAAACTAATGTTCTCCCATGTAAACAATCACATAATTCACAATAAAACATTTAAACAACAACAACAAAAACTCATATGGAGTGTAGCAATAGGAGAAGCTCTCTGGAGCAGACAGCTCATCCTCGATGTTTCAGGGCAGAGTGACCTATGGCAGGGTGTGGCCGGGCAGGCACACAGAGGCCTGGGGAAGGGGCCCTGTATCTTGACCTGGGGACAGCCCCACAGGATGTACATGTGTAAGGACACGTCCAGACCCAGCCTCAGCATGCTTGACTTTACTGCACTGCCACACCTCAATGGAAAGCGAAACATTCACCTGCTAAGAACAGAGAGTCCAAAGTGGCCCTGTCCCCTCAGGGCCCTGGCTGTCTGGGACTTGAGGACAGGTGGCCCAGGGCCCCCTGGATGCACATTTTCCCCTGGTGGTCCCTTCCTTTAACTCCTCCCTGCACTCCCCCATCCTTCCTTGGCTCTCCACTCCCCTCTCCCCTGCCCCTGTATGTCCTCCTCCTTCCTCCTCTTCCCTCCCTCCCCTCTTTCTTGACTTCCTCTGCTTCTCCTCTTCTTGCTGGGACCCCCACTGGCTCACAGATGATGACACTCCAACCTACAGCTAGCCAGAGCTTCTCTGTGGGCCCTAACCCAGACCTGGCACCCTGAAAGCACAGCCCCCAGCTACTCAGGCCTCCCCTCCAGCTCCCCAGTGGGGACCTGCAGGCCTCTCCAAAACCGACTCAAGACCTGTGCTTGGGTCTTAGCCTCATCCTGTAGCCAAAAGCCCCAGGCGGTCTTCACTCCTCTCCTGCCCAGGCTCTGTCTACAGCTGACCCAGAGCCACACTCAACTCTACTGCGGCAGCCCCCACCTATTTCCCTGCTCCCAGAGTGGCCCTCTTAGAACCCAGCGGGGGTCCCTAGTGCCTGGCTCAGAGCTACCTACAGCCTTGCCTCCCAGCGGCCTGTCTGGCCCCTTGGCTGACTTCTCTGCCTCTCCTACCCCCCCCCCCCGCCCCACACACACACTGCTTACACACAGGCCTTGAGGCCTTTGCCCCGACAGTTCCTTCCCCACATCCACAGAGCTCCCTTCCTGCAGCTCCGGTCACCAGTCACCATCACTACTGCTCTTGCTGACCATAGGTGTCATCCACCTTCCCAGAAGCATCCGCACAGTCAGCCGACTGTAGGTGTCATCCACTTTCCCAGAAGCATCCGCACAGTAGCACTTTGCACTGTCTTGTCTGATATGCATCTCATTGACCTACTTCCTCTTCATCAATCTATCAGCCTTACCGCTGGTGCAGACCTGGGCTAGGCACGGGATGAGGGCTTTCCCAGTGCCCACAGATGTTTGGGGCTGTATTAATCAAACCACCCGTGAGTCTGCAGGTGGTCTCTGTGCTCAGGGCCCTGGCCCACCTGGAGCCTGAACCCCACTCACCAGAGTTGGTCAGTTCAGGGAGGCGGAACAAGGCAGACTGGGGTAGACTGAGGGGGCAGCGATGACATGACGATGACGAGGTGGCAGCTAAGGTGAATGAAGCACAAGGCAAGGCCTGCCCTGGGTGAGTGTTGTGTGGAGCCGCTGGCACTTTCTCTGAACCCCTCAATCCATCAAGTCTGATACCGCAGAGCTTTTCAGTAATCACATCTGTAGATCAAATGTGTCCGATCCTTCCACCGCTGGCACCTCTGAGGGTGTTTCGGTAGGGATGTACCACTCACAGGAGACTGGGGTAATCTGGGGAAGAACTGAACCAAGCAGCTTACAGAGTTCTGACCAGGCCCAGTGTCTGGGTGCTCAGAGCTTAGAGACAGATGGGAAGCTGACATTCACCCATGCACCCACACTTTGATCCATGTATGCATTCATTCATCATTGTGCGTTCATTCATTCATCCCGCGTCTGTTCATCCAATCACACATTCATCTCTCCACCCCTTAGTTCATTCCTTCACCCTGCATCCACTCATCACGTGTGTTCATTCATTCACTCAAATGTGCATTCATTCATCCTGCATTTATGCATCCATCCACACATTCATCTATCCACCCATTCCTTCACCCGTGCATTCACTCACTCATTCAGTCAGTCAAGTGTGCTTACTCACTCATGCCCCATTGGTTCAGTAATACACCCCTGTGCTCATTCATCCATATGGGCTTTCATTCACTCACCTACCAATTCACTCACCATGTGTGCATTTACTCACGCACCTAGACCTGCATTCATTCATCTATGTGTGTTCATTCACTCAGCCACCCACCTTCTCCCCCACCCATCCATCTGGCCATTCATTCATCCACGCATGTGTTCATTCATTCACATCTACATGGCTGTGTTCTTCCATGCATGTGTTCATTCATCAGTATACTTGTATGTTCATTCATTCATATGCACATGAATGTGTTCATCCACACACATGTTCATTCATACATATATACACATTGTATTCATTCATTCATATGTATGTCTTGTGTTCATCCATACATGTGTTCATTCATTCACATCTACATGGCTGTGTTCTTCCATGCATGTGTTCATTCATCAGTATACTTGTATGTTCATTCATTCATATGCACATGAATGTGTTCATCCACACACATGTTCATTCATACATATATACACATTGTATTCATTCATTCATATGTATGTCTTGTGTTCATCCATACATGTGTTCATTCATTCACATGTACATGATTGTGTTTATCCATGTATGAATTCATTCATTCGTATGTACATGAATGTGTTCATCCATGCATGTGTTCATTAATTCACATCATGTGTTCATTCATTCATATGTATGTATTATGTTCATCCACACATGTGTTCATTCATTCACATGTACATGAATGTGTTCATCCACTCACAAACTCACTCATCCAGCCACTTAGTAATTCTTCCATCCATCCATCCACGCATTCATCCGTTCATCCATTGATCTGTTCACCCAGGTGTGCCTTCACACATTCTCAGATCTGTATAAGAACGTCATCAGAGCTGGACTACATGAAGAAGAAAATGGCATCAGGATTAAAGATAAGCTCGTTAACAACCCAAGATATGTCGATGACACAACCTTGCTTACTGAAAGTGAAGAGGACTTGAAGCATTCACTGATAAAGCTCAAAGACTATAGCCTTCAGTATGGATTACACATCAACATAAAGAAAACAAAATCCCTCACAACTGGAGCAACATCATGAGAACTGAAGTTGTCAAGCGTTTTCTTTTATGTAGCTGCACAATCAACGCTCACGGAAGCAGCAGGCAAGAAATCCAAGCAAGGGACTGAGTCATGATTGGAATGGGGGGGGGGTATCATGTTAGGATGCTGGAATGTTTCTTTATTAC